>NW_023649828.1:0-6244 GCF_015228065.2 Penaeus monodon | reverse complement strand
AAGGAGAGAGAAAAAGAGAAGGGAAGAGGGGCAAAGAAAAGGGGGGCAAAAAGGGAATAAAAGGGACAGGACAGAAAGGCCCGGGAGAAACGAAAACCGGCAGACAGAGGGAGAGAGAGAGAGAAAGAAAAGAGGAAAGGGGCAGGACATGTGATAGATAGGACAGACGAGGACGAGAGGGGAGGGAGAGGGGAGGGGAAGAAGGAGGACAGAGAACAGACATTTTAGATAGACAGACAGACAAGACCCCAAAAAAGGAAAGAGAAGGACAGAAAAAACAGAAAAAAAAGAGAAGGAAATTTTTGGGTTAGACGAAATTGGCAATGCATGAGTTTTTGCCGTTTCCAGGAATGACCATCCCTTTTTCCCGGGTCCAAATGGGCACTTTTCATTTAACTTATTCCAGAAATCTTATCGAAGTCTTATTCCCTGATTTACAAAGGTCATTTGTTCTATATTAAAAAGCTTACCAAAAAGTTAATCAGAAATAACCACCTGGCTTTTTTCATCGAAACCAGCTGACACAAGAGATTTTAAAAAAAATTCTAAATAACTGGTTCTAGAAATAGATAAACAGGAAGCAAAAAAAAGTTTGCAACAAGAGGGAAACCAAAAACCGACAAAAAACTCCCCGCAAAAAAAACCACCGATTTTTCCAACGGCAACCAAGGGAAAAGGTTTAAGGCAAGAGACCAGAGGTTATGGAAGGAATGTGTGCTGGCGTAAAAACGTATATTAAAGATAAATTAAAGTAAATAACATAATAAATAAGAATAACTGGGCCCCTGGGAATAATGGAAACAGAGGTTACCTCCCCACACATTTTTTTCAGAAAAACCTACCACAGTACGTTAAAAAAATAGCTTTTTTTTATACATCTTTTATCTTTCATCACCATAAATCATCATCATCATTATCATTATTAAATTAGTATTGGTATTTTTAAAAAAAAACACTTTTTAAAAAAAATATACGAGCAGCGCCATGCCAATCTTTTTTTCTCTATTCCTCCATTTCCAAAAATTTTTTTTTTTTTTTTTTTTTTTTGTCTTTATTTTTTCTTTATCATATCTTCGAAAATTCAATAATGCGGAGTGTTTATGCACTAGAGAAGAAGAGGAGGGAGAGAGGGGAAAGGGGAAGGTTAAAATCTATACATACAATGGGACATCACACACAACGCAATTACGCTCCAAACACATATACATACACGAGTTGATGGGGAAAAAACAAAAAAAAAAAAAAAGAAGATTTGGAACAGTAAAATTTCCGCGAAGGCGAGGCTGTGCCCTCCTGGCTTTTGAATCTTCGGTTTATTTTTAAATTCTTTATTTTTAATTTACCTTTATTCGGGGTTATGTGACTGTTGTCAAAGTGAGAAAAAAAAAATATAGATAATCGTTCAGTGTTGTTGATTTTTTTTTTTTTATTGTTTGTTACCATCGTCTTTCTTCATTATTACCCTAAATCATCATCCCCCATCATAAATCATCATTCTTTCAAATCATCATCCATCATCATCATCATCATCATCATCATCATCATCATCATTCATCATCCATCATCATCCATCATCATTTATAAATAAATATTATTTCTGGACAGCTAATGATCATGCCATTGAACTCCCGATCATTTAATATCTCGTTTTCAAAAGTTTAATCGATAGTGATCCGTGCGGCTTTTTTTTCGCCAAATACGACCAAACCTTTAGAAAATAACTTACTTTTCAAGGGAATTTTTGAGGAAAAAAAAAGAAGAGAAAAAAGAGGAAAGAAAAAAAGGAATGGAGAGAGGAAAAAGGAAAAAAAAGGGAAAAAAAAAAAAAAAAATGAAAAAAAAAGGAAGAAAAAAAAAGAGGAAGAGGAAAAGGAAAGAAAAGGAAAGGGAGGAGGAAAAAAGAAAAAAAAAAGAAAAAAAGATTAAAAGGAGAAGAAAAAAGGAAAAAAGGGGAAGAAGAAAAAAAAGAAAAAAAAAGAAAAAAAAGGGAAAAAAAAAAAAAAAAGGGGGGGAAAAAAAAAAAAATTTAGGGGGGGGGAAAAAAAAAAAAAAAAAAGGTTTTTAAAAGGGGGGAAAAAAAAAAAAAAAGGGAAAAAAAAAAAGGGGGGAAAAAAAAAAAAAATGGGGGAAAAAAAGGGGGGCGGTTTAAAAAGGGAAAAAGGGGGGGGGGTTTTAAAAAAAAGGGGGGTTTGGGGAAAGGGGAAGGGGGGGGGAAAAAAAAAAAAAAAAAAGGGGGGGGAAAAAGGGGGGAATTTTTAAAAAAAAAAAGGGGGGAAAAAAAAAAAAAAAAAAAAAAAAAAAAACATTTTTGGGGGAAAAAAAATTTTTTGGGGGTTTTTTTTAAAGGGAAAAAGGAAAAAAAAAAAAAAAAAAAAAAAAAAAAAAGAAAGGGAAAAAAAAAAAGAAAAAAAAGGGGGGGAGGAAAAGGGGGGAGGGAGGGAAAAAAAAAAAAAAAATTTAAAAAAAAAAAAAAAAAAAAAAATTAAAAAAAAAATAAAATATAAAAATAAAATAAAAAAAAAAATAAAAAATTAAAAAAAAAAAAAAAAAGATAAAAAAAAAAGGGGAAAAAAAAAGGGAAAAAAAAGGGGGGAAAAAAAAGGGGAAGGGAAATTTTTGGGGGGGAAAAGGAAAAAAAGGGGGGGGGGGGGAAGGGGGGAAAAAAAATTTAAAAAAAAGGGAAAAGGGGGAAAAAGGGGGGGGGGAAAAAAGGAGAAAAGGGGGGAAAAAAAAAACCCCAAAAAAAAAAAAAAAAAAAAAAAAAAAAAACCCCGGGGGGGAAGGGGGAAAAAAAAAAAAAAAACAAACCCCCCCCCCCCCCCAAAAACCCCCCACCCAAAAAAAAAAACCCGTTTTTATTAAAACAAAATAAAAAAAAAAATTAAAAATTGAGGTTTTTTTTAAAAAAAGAAAATTTTTTTATTTTAAAAAAAAAAATTTTTTTTTTAAAAAAATTATTTTTTAAAAAAAAAATTTTTTTAAAAAAAAATTTTAAAAAAAAAATTTTTTTTAAATTAAAAAAAAAATGGGAAAAAAAAAAAAAGGGGGGCAAATTTTTTTAAAAATAAAAAAAATTTAAAATTTTTTTTTTAAAAAAAAGGGGAAAAAATGGTGAAATTTTTGAAAAAAAAAAAAATTGGGGGGGGAAAAAATTTAAAAGGGGAAAAAAGGGGGGGGGGGGGGAAAAAAGAAAAAAAGGGGAAAAAGGAAAAAAAAGGAAAGGGGAAAGGGGAAAATTGGGGGGGGGAAAGGGGGGTTTTGGGGAAAAGGGGGGGGGGGAAAAAACCCCCCAAAAAAAAAAAAGGGAAAAAAAAAGATTTTTTTTTTTTGGGGGGGAAAAATTTTTAAAAAAAAAAAAAATTTTTTTTAAAAAAAAGGGGGGTTTTAAAAAAAAAAAAAACCCCCCCAAACCCCCCAAAAAACCCCCCAAAAAGGGGGTTTTTTTAAAAAAAAAAAGAAAATTTTTTTTTTTTTTTCCCCTTTTTTTTTTTTCCAAACCCAAAAAGGTTTTATTTTTTAAAAAAAAAAAAACCCAACAAAATTTGTGTTTGGGGGGTTTTTTTTCTTTTTTTAAAACCCCAAAAAAAGGGGAAAAAAAAAAAAATCCCGGGGGGAAAACCGGGAAATTTTTTGGGGGAAAAAAAAGGGGGGGGGGGGAAAAACTTTAAAGTGGGGGGGAAAAAGGGGGGGAAAAAGGTTTCCTTTTCTTTTGGGGGGGGGGGGCTTGGGGGGGGGGAAAAAAAAACAAAAAAAAAAAAAAGGTTTTAAAAAAAAAAAAAGGGGGAAGGGGGGAAATTTTTTTTTTTTTTTTTAAAAAAAAAAAAATATTTTTTTTTTTTTTTTTTAAAAAAAAAAAAAAATTTAAAAAAATTTTTTTTTTTTTTTTTAAAAAATTTTTAAAAAAAAAAAAACCCCCTTTTTTTTTTTTTGGGTTTTTAAAAAAAAGGGGGAAAAATTTTAAAAGGGGGGGGGTTTTTTTGGGGTTTTTTGAAACCCCTTTTTTTTTTTTTTTAAAAAAGGGGTTTTTTTTTCTTTTTTTTTTTTAAAACTATAGTCACTGACTTTTTTAAAATATTAAAACCATTTTAAGATTTGTTTCTTCTAAAAAACTACCACAAAGGGGAGGTAGGAAAATAAAAGCACAGGGGATTTCGCTGTTGGTTCTGTTGCCTTCTTGGTTTAATGCCCCACGGGAAAAAAAAAAAAAACCTCCGGAAAAACAGACTTCAGCGCTTTCGGAAAAAGTGGTTTTGAGAGACCGTCGGGGAGAGAGGGAAGGGGGGTGCAAAGGTTACCATCGTGGGGGAACACGCCTTTTGAGTGTCTTTTTATGACAAAGAAAAAAAAAGAAAGAAAAGGGAAAAAAAAAAGGGAAAAAAATGCCCCCCCCAGAGGGAATTTTTATCATATCATAAAAAATCAATCGTCATTGTCCATATCATCAAATTCCCCCATGAATTACCGAATGGGGGAAATTGCTGTTGTTATCATTAATATTTTTACGGCAGCAGGGAACTCGCCTTTTTAATTCCATTCTCCCCTCCCTCTCTGAAAATTTTTATAGTGAAAAATTAGGTTTTTATTTAAACCGAGGGGGTTTTGCACTGACCTCTTTATTTGTTTTTCAAAGGGGAAATATATTTCTAAAATTAGGGCACTGCGTTTTTGCACGCTGTTTTTCATCTGATATGATGGATTTTAGAGTTTGGCAGTTCATTGCAAAAATAAAAAATTTTATTGCATTTCTGTTTAAAAAAAAAAAAAAAAACTATTTCAGGTTTAGCAGAAGACGATTTTGTCCTATAGAACACTAAGTATTATGAATCAAACTATTCATAGAAAAAAGTGAAATGGTATATGTAAATGAGTAAATATAATCAAATTAATAAAACGCCAAACACACTACAAAAACGCCCCCGTAAACTCCTACTCTCCTCTCTTTCACCTCAATTAAACCCTAAAAACGGATGGTGGCACTTCCTTAAAATAACGTTTTTTTCTAGTTTCATCCACTAAGACTAAGCTTGCAATCCTAGCCCCCACCATTTCTCCACGGCCATATGTCTTATTAATAAAATACGAAAGTAATAATAATGTGCCTACATAATGTACAAAACGATATCTGGTTCTTTTCTTTTGGTGGTAAAACCTTTCTCTCGCGCTCCTCTCTCTTCTTCCCTCTCTCTCTTCTTCTTTTCTCCTTCCTTTCTCTCTTTCTCCTTACTGTCAAAAAAACTCTTTTCCTCCCTCCCCCACTGTCTCTCTCCACTTTATCTCTTTATTATTGATTTCTATTTTCCCGCACTCTCTCTATCTCTTTTGTTTCTCTCTTGCCTCCCTCTCCCTTCCCTCCCCTTTATCTTTCCCTTTTCTTCTCAAACCTACACCCTGTTCTCCAACTCTTTCCCCTCTCTCTCCCTCTTCTCTCTCTCTCCCCTCTCTTCCCCCTCTCCCCTCTTTCTCTCTCTCTCTCTTCTTTCTCCTCCTCTCTCTCTCTCCCCCTTCCTCTCTCCTCTCTCTCTTTCTCTCTCCCTCTTCCTCTCCTCTCTCTTTCTCTCCCCACTCTCTCTCTCTCTCTGTCTTCTCTTCCAAACTCCTTTCTCCCTCAAGTTTTTATTTGCCTTATTACCAATAAGCTGGTAAAAATGTGTGTGGCATCTCTCCAGGACTATGGGAGAAGAACCGAAAAAAAAGTATCAGATCTCTTGTTGGACTCCGCATGTTTTTTTTCCTGAAACATTTTCAGTCTTTTTTTCTTTTCTGTTTTTCCATTTCGTGTCTCATCGGTATCGTCTTCCATGTCGGACGTCGTAGGAGTCCGCCCAGTGCCCTCGCTCATGCCCGGCGCCGGGCGACTTATTCACGAGAGAAAAGGTCCCTCTCGAGGTCAAAGGTCACCCAGGGCCGGGCCGGTTATGCAGACAGAAACAACCATGGTCACGCAGTATATGGGATAAGATCGGTATGTTGTCAAAAAAAGTTGGGTTCATGTAAAGAACAAAAAAACTTAGAAATATTGACAAAAATAATACTGTTTTTGAGCAGAAACATAAAAAAAAAACTTTCCAAACTAGAAGGTAATCTTGCATTTGCAAAAAACATTTACTACTTGTCAACTACTAACTTTTATAGCGGCTTGATTTTAAAACGCAAAGAAAATCTTAAATATGGCGTTTGCGAATAGTGATGGGAAGAAAAAAAAATGTGCCACATGGGAGGACGATAGGCCCGCCTAAACGACATG
>NW_023649827.1:0-6245 GCF_015228065.2 Penaeus monodon | reverse complement strand
AAAATTCCCCGTTTGGCCGGGGGAAAACCAAAAAAAGGGGAAAGGGGGGCCCAGCCTAAAATCAACACAAAAAAAAAAGGGAAAAATAAAAATGGGGGACACGCCCACAGGAAGGAGAAAAGGGGGGAGGGGTTTTGGGCCCCCGCTTAGGGCAACAGAAAAAAAGTTTCACCCCCCTCACTCCCATATTAAAAAAAAGTTTTTCCCCCACGAGTAAAATCTGCAAAAAACACCTTACCCTAAACCCAACTTGACGGTCTGCAAAAAAATACAACGCACACAACAAAGATTAAAAATTTTTACAAATTTTTTTTTTTTTTTAATACTTTTAAAATATTATCAATGATAAAAAAAATCATCAGAAAAAGAAATCACTTTTTTAAGGGGAGACAAATTTTAAACCCTTTAATAGTTTGATAAATAAATGGGACCCCATTGGCTTAATAATTTGGCCACTGCGCTGGTTGTAGCCAAGAAACCAAAAAAAAAGAAGGGGGGTTGCAGGGGTATAGGTTGTAACGTCCTCATAGGGGCCTATGAAAACCCCGGGGGAAGCTATTGATTTGTTGTTTTTTTGGTTCCCTGGGTCCGTAAGGACGAGGTTTAAAGGCGAAAGGGGGGATTTTTAAAATTTTTTCTTTTTTATAAAAAAAACCCGAGTGCCCCTTTTATATTTATTTTTGGGTTCTTTTTTTAAATTTTTAGTTTTTAATTTTTACTTTTTGGGTTTTATCGTTTTACGTTTTTAAAAAGGGTTTTTCCGTTTTTTAAAAAAATGTGTTTTTTTAAGATCCGTGAGTGAAATTCCCTTTTTATTAAACCTTTTTTTAAGAGCAACAGGTAGCCAACTTAGTCCCTGTGGAAGAAATTTAACCCCCCTTCATCCCCCCTTTTAAGGGCTGACACGCACTCCCCTGGGATTTTAACACGCTTACCAGACAAAACTCTTGTGGGTTGGGTCTTTTTTTTCCCTTTTTTTACATGAATATTTTCCTTTTTTTCCATTTACACCCTTTACAAATCTTCTTTCGGTACACTTATTTTTCATGGACTATAACCAGGTTTTGGGGCAGGGTACTTTAAAAGTTAATCACTACACCCAAAAACTGGAAACGCTGAACATTACTTTTAAAACATGGGGAAAAGCTGGCATTCCCCTTTTAAAAAAACGGGAAAAGTGACATTCCCCCTTTTTAAAAAAATGGGAAAAGTTACATTTCCACTTTTAAAAAAACGGGGAAAAGTGGCATTCCCCTTTTTTAAAAAGGAAAAGCTGACATTCCACTTTAAAACAAAGGAAAAGTGACATTTTCCTTTTTAAAACACGGGGAAAAGCTTTTGGGATTCCACTTTTTTTAAAAATGGAAAAATTGGGCATTTCCCCTTTTAAAAATGAGCGTTGACATTCCCCTTTTAAAAAAACTGGAAAAGCTGGCATTCCCTTTTAAAAAAAATGGAAAAGCTGACATTCCACTTTTAAAACACGGAAACGCGAATTCCACTTTAAAACCTGGAACGCTGACATTCCCCTTTTAAAACCCGGAAAACGCTGACATTCCCCTTTAAAACACTGGAAACGCTGACATTCCCCTTTTAAAAAAACCCGGAAAAGCGACATTCCCTTTTTTTTTGCTCAAAAAACCCTGTCATCCCCCCTTTTTAAAATTTTTCTCAAAACCGTGTCATCCCCGTTTACGGTTATGCTTGCTTCGTTTTTCTACATTTTGTTTTTTTATCTACATTTGTTTTTGTCTGTCCCCCCGGAGAACGGCGAGAGGGGGGGGAGGGGAAAGAGAGGAAAGAGAGGGAAAAAACAGAGAATAGAGAGAGGGAAAAGGGGGGAAGGAGAGGGGGGCAGAGACACTCTTTAAAAACAGAAAAAAAAAAACATTTAGTAAAGATTTTACATAGGTTTGAGTGATTAACACTTCGAATTTCCATCCTCTTTTTATAAGTCCCATCCTGGCTCACATGATCACATACATACAAAAAAACACATAAATTTTTTGCTTGCAATTATGATCCTGGAAAGAGATTTAAACAGATTATTGTTTAAAATTTTTGTCTCAAAAAAAATAATGCAAAACATTGGCATATCGCAACCCTAAAATTATAGTCCCCCTAAAAATAACAGCCTAATTAACTGTGCATTTTTTTTTTCTTTCTTTTTTGCCGGGTCAATTATAATAGGGGTGCAAAATGCCTGCAAAAATTCAAATACGTGGCCATTCTGATCTTTTAAACACCCTTTTCAGGTAAACGTTTTCTCGCTTTTTTATGTCAAGCATAGAGCATTGTAATGTATAGTGAAAAAAGGCATTTGGTGATTTACAAACCCTGATTTTTTTTTCCTGCTAGCTTCTTTAAAACACAATTTCCGTTTTTTCTTGCCCTCTCAAAAAAGTTGGTTCTCTAGAGTAGCGTACCCTGACCTCGCAACCAGAGTATCAAACACTTTCATCCTTATGTGGACAAAAACAGGGATTTTTGCTGTTGAGTCCTCTCCCAATTTTCCACATATTTCAGCTTGTGTCGATGGATTTTTCAAACAGCCTTTTCGGGGTAAACATGTTTTTCTCTGCTTTTTTATGTCTGAAGAAGACTTTGAAATTTTATAGTGTAAAAAAGGATTTTGGGTGTTTCAAACCCGTTTTTTTTTTTTCCTGCTAGCTTCATGAAAAACATATATTTCCTTTTGTTCTTCCCCCTCTAAAAAATTAAAAAGTTTGTTTTCATCTCTAGATGTATCAGTATCTAAAAGGCGCTCTTTCTACGCTTCGTCTAATAAAACTGTATACTCTTGATAGGTTTTTTGTCTTTTTATGGTCTGCCTTCATGCCATTCATATTTCCTGGTCCCTCTTTTGCAACCTCTAAAACTTTGTTAAAATGGACATCTACATGTGGAAGGGCATCCAGACATAGCAATCCCCTTTCCCTGACCCCAACCTATGAGCATCAAAAAACGTTTATCCATTTGTGGAAAACACAGGGATCTTGCTGTTGGGCCCGTGCTCCCAATTTTCACATAGTTCAGCTTGTGCGAGATACTGATTGTTCAGTCTTTTCCAGGGTTGTAGTGGCCACTCCTCTCATAAACTATCTGATGTGAACCAACTAAAACCCCACAATCTTTCCCGTACTCTTAAGTAAACATGATCATATCATATGTTAGATATTTATTTGATGGCCAGCTTACTTTAAGTACCTGGTTTATAAATCTATTTCAACCGATCCTCCCAGCGATGGAATTCTTTAACCATCATATTTTAGTTTTTTATAAAATGGAATTTACCATAGTTAATGATGACTACATGCACACCAGACACCCAGACTACCTTTGGGCGTTTATGGGGGAATATAGAGAAAGTAGGCCCAATTAAAGTGATTATCTAATCAATGTCGGAAGGGAAAACATTTAAACCCACTTAATGATACTAAAGGCCAGGGGGGCCCTCCCCCCCCCCTCCATCCAAAACAGGCGACTGGCAGAAAGACTCACCTGCGTCAAGAAGTGGTTTAAAGACCCCCTGAAAGTGATTTTCGTAACAAAGAAACCAACCGAAATCATTAACCATAGTTTAAGATGTCTAAACACACACACACACACACAACAACACCCCACACACACACACACCACACTCACACACCACACACACACACCACACCACACACCACAACCTGGAGGGGCCCCCTCCCCCCCCCTTCTTTCTGAAACAATATGCCTGCTGCCCCAGATGATCCCACCCCCCCCCCCTCCTCCCCCCCCCCATCAGCAACCCTCTCCCATTTCCCTTCCCCCCCACCCCAATATTTACCATTTTTAAATTTTACCCGGATCGAAAATGTCCCGTTACACCACAAAAGTCACCCCTCAATGACTGGCCCCCAAAACCCCCAACAACACAAAACCCAAACCCCAAACAAACACACACCCACACACACACCCCACACACAACACACCACCAAAACCCCACCCACACACCAAACACACACCCACCCCCACACCACGCACCACACCACCACCCCCACCCCACCACCCCACCACCACGCACACACACCCCCACCAACCACACAACACACACACACAAAACACACACACACACACACCACAACACACACACACACACACACAACAAACAACAAACCCCCACACCGAAGGGTGGGTGTGTGCGTGTTGGGGGAAGGGGGAGGGGGGGACCCCAAGGGGGCCCCCCTTCCCCCCTTCCCTTCCTTTTCCAAAACAGAATGATAATAAAAATAATAAAACCTAAAATAATAATTACAAGAAGAAGAAACTCTAATGGTCTAACAAAACAAACCCCAAAACCACACACCACACACACCCACCACACACAACACACACCACAAACAACCAAAGGGGTGCCACTCCTCCCAAAACCCAATAAGAAAAAAAGAATAAGGGGAAGGGAAAGAAACAGAAAAACAAAAAAAAACATACATCCCTACTGACATACGCAAAGAAGCACCCATTCATGCTACAAACACCGCCCCCCTCCCCCCCTTTTTCTCTCTAAAAACAATATCCCAGGTACCAACAGATCCCCCCCCACCCCAAACTCTACACCACCCTATCACACCCCCCCTCCCTACCCTCCCACCCCTACCGCAATATTTATCACGTTTGGGAAATTGTACCTGGGCGAACTGACCCGTTACAGACGGTGATCACCCCTTTCCCAATTAATATAACCATAAAGTCCCTTAATGATTAAAAAAGCACACCTTAAGGGGTTTTTACCCTCCCTCCCCTCCAAAAAACCCTCCCCCCTTCCCCACCGCCCCTGCCCCCCATTCCTCCATACCCATTAAAAGTAATAAAAGTAAAGGAAAAAAAAGAGCAAACAGTCACAAGTCCGCTTTTAAAGGGGTAATCAGACCTTACTGAAATGTACAGGGGGATGATAAACCTATAGCTAATGAAAGTGACTAATCAAAAACCGTGAAGATGACCCCCCACCCCCCCTACCCCACCCCCATCAGCATCCCCCTCCCCAACCCTCGCCCCAGCCCGCAAAATTCATATTCAAAACTTTTCCTGGACCGATAATTGACCCTTTACACAACGGTGGTCACCCCCTAAGAAAAGACTATCATAACCAACCCTGCAGGGTTTCACAGTTGACCACCTTGTAGAAAAACTAAATACATTATTCCTCCCAAAATATGTAGATAGGAGTCACTGCCACCACCCATTTTAATTAACGTATGGGAAATTTGTGTATATGGGAGAAGAAAGATAGGTAGAAGACAAGTTGTGTGGAGAGGGAGCGAAAGAGTGTAAGGTAGTGTTGTGGTTGGGGTAGGTGTGGGTGCGAGGATTAAAGGTCGGTGCGTGATGTAAACCCGGGGGAAAGGGTGTTCTTTTAAAAAAGCAAAGTGCAAGTAGCCACCCTTTATTTAAAAAAGGAACTATCACCCCGTCATTTTATGGGTTTTATTTATGTTGTCTCTCTTTACATCGGGCGTTCAAAAAACTAAGTATATGTAATACAGGGGTTTTTATAAATCAAGTTAAAAGATAAAAGACAGTAAAACATGAAACGTAAGAAACAGAAAAACAGTAAAAGGATTTTAAACAAAAAAAACAACTATAAAAAAACATGGAAATAAAAAAAAATTTATAAAGACGTGAAAAGATACAAAAAATAGTAAAAAAGAATGATAAAAAAAAAACACGCTAGATAAAAAGGAACATAAAATGAATACAAAACCTAAAAAAACGAACGATAAAAAAAAAAAAGGGGACTTGGGTAAAACACAAAAAAACGACAAAAGAAAAAGCCGGGCACAGGTCACTTTGGCCGAACAAAGACCCCCCAATTTTCTCTTGCACCTATATTGAATAAGTACCCCCCGACCACTTTTTCTGAAAAAGGGGGAAACCCGTTCCGGGGGTTTCCCCAGCTGCCGGGTAGCAGGTCAACAAAAAAACCCCGGGTCTTGTTTTAGGCCTCCCCCCGTTAGTCTTAAGCGGGACTCTTTTTTAAAAGTGGTTCTTTTTGGGAAATTTATACATTAAAATTAAGTTGAATAAAGATAAAATTAAAAAATAAATTTTATAATAAAAATACTAAAAAATTTTCTGTTTTAAAATAAAAATAAATGAACAATGAAATAAAAATAAATGGCCGTTTGGGGGCCGGGTCACCCCTATACGCGTGACGTTACCGGGGCGCGATCCAGGGCACGCCTATTGGGTTTTAGTCAATACCCGTCCCCACG
>NW_023649826.1:17500-32828 GCF_015228065.2 Penaeus monodon | reverse complement strand
AAATAAAAATACACCAAACCCAATACAAATACACCACATAAAAAAAATAAAACATATACAAAAACATAACATACAAAAAATATACAAATACAAAAAATATAATACAATATTATACTTTTTCTATATTTTGATATTGTTTAGTTTTTATATTATTTACAATAAAATTTACATATTATGCATATATGATATATTATTTATATAATGAATATATATATATTTATATATATATATAAAAATTATATATATTTTATATTGTATAAATGTATATATATATTAAAAAAGGTATAAATGAGAATGTATATCTTCACAATAAAGAGATGTATTTGCCCGGGTTTCGTTGGTTTCGTCAGAAAAATTATTTCTGACGAAAACGCAATCGAAAAAGGGCAAATCATCTCTGTACTGAGATATTTATTCCATTCATACCTTTTCTAATTTGCAATAGAATACGGTTTATTGTGTTATTAAATTTAATTTTAATAAATGCAGCTATGTATATATATATATAATATATTATATATATTTATATATATATGCCTATGTAATATATATTTTATTATTTCAGTAGTTAATAATTTTAAAATTTTATGCAGCTATGTATATATATATATTATATTTATATAATAATATATATTTTATATATAATATCAGCTATTATAATATATTTTTTATAATTTTTCAGCATGTATTTTATAATATATATATATATATATATATAATATATATATATATAAATATATGCAGCATGTTAATGTATTTAATTTATAGGGAGCTATGTATATATATTATATTTTATAATATGTTTATATGTATATTTATATATTTATGTATATGTATATATGATAATATATTTTTATATAGTATATAATATTTATATATATTTATATTTGATAAAGTATATATATGTATAATAATATTTATTATATGTAATATGTATATATATATTTTTTATATGTATTATATTAAATTTTAATTTTGTATATTATTATAAATTTATAATTATATTTTTTTATATGTTAATTTTATAAATTTTATATATAGTAATTGTAGTATATTATATAATATATATTATATATATTTTTAAATATATATATGTATTTTATATTTTAATATATGTTTTAATGTATAAATAACATATATAAATATTTATTAAAGTATATGTATAAAAATATTTTTTATATAATATGTATATATGTTATATATATTTAAAAAGGTAATATGATATATATATATATATATATATATAAAATTTTATATATATATAATATTTTATAAATGTATATATATATATATATTTATATATATGTTAGTTTTATATATTTTAATTATGTAGTTTTTTAATATATTTATTTATGTATAATAAATATATATGAACAAGTGCAACTAGAGTGACTAATAGTGAAGGTGAGGGGGCACCATTCTGCGGTCTCAAAAGGGGTTTTCCGGGCCCCAAAGGGGAAAAAGAACGTAATATTAACGCGTGTGAATGGCGCAGCATTTTTATTTTAATGACGACTGTGGCCCGAGCGACACAAAAAGAAAAAGAGAATCCTGCTTGAAAAATACGTGTGCAATATATGTAGCAATGCAATACAACGAAATGAGGGTAATGTAATATCACCCTTTCTTTTTATGTTGTGTTTTGAAATAAAAATGCTTATACGAACAAGGGTATGGGGCATGTATACGTCTAAAAAACACTTGCAAAAGGGCCCAAATTATTGATACAAAACACCCTAAACGGCGGGGAATTACACGGAGAAGGATCTGTCCTTCGAGGAAACTTCAAATTGAAATTCCCAGAACCACAAAGAAAAAAAAATAGTTGGATTGGATTTTAACGCCCACAAAAAACGAAGGGGAAAGAAATTAGGAAATTTTTGAGCATTTGTATCACGCCCCAAAATGTAACAGACAGAAAAAAAAATAGAGAGAGGGTGGAATGCGAGAGAGAGAAAAGAGGAAAGAAGGAGAGGCAGACACAAAAAAATACAGGTGAAAAGAAAAAAAAAGAAATAAAGGGGGAAATGGGGGACAAACTGGAAGTGGATAGTATTGCCCCTTTCCGTTTATAACGACATTTTTACGAAAAGAACTTAAAAAAAAACACCCCGGGAGTCTGAGACCCGCCCACCAAAAGGGTTTTATACAGTTTTTTTAGTCCTTGACCCACCCAGCCTTTTGCTTAGCGGGGGCGGTCACACGAGCTTTTATCTTAACGAATCCCCGACTGCACACTCACTAAAAAATTTATTTATATTGAGTAAAAAATAGGATTTATATATTCATCACTTACCTCGGGGAATTTTAGTATTTCCTAGCAACCCCTTTATTAGGGAAATATATCTTTTTTTTCGGATAGGGTTTTTCATGAGTAATGACGTTTGTTTCTGAAACATTATTGTATTCTTTTCCATATCATTAGTGTGATTGCAAATACTTAAATTATTCAAAAGTGGGTATATACTTTCTTTAGTTTTTTCTCTTTTTTGAGAAGGGAAATGCGAGCCACTGATAGATATAAATTGAAACACATCAGGAATAACTTCATTGTTTATTTATTATTTACTTTAAAACCCCCCAAAAAATTTTCAAGAAAGATGCCCCACCCAAAAAACCCCCCCTCACTCACCCTTTCCCCATTTCAGGGAATCCCAACACTAAATTTAAAAGGTACATAGTCCTTTACAATAGTCATTTTTTACCGATTTTCACGTCCGCACCAGTATTTCGCACTGCACGTTTAATACTTTTTGTCTTGTCTATTCAGCATTTCCTTTGCTTAAATTATAGATGAGAAAATCAAGTCGTTAAATTTATAAATTTCTAAGTTTCTTTTTTAAGGAAAAAGCGGTTAAAAAAAGGGTCAAGGAAAAGTCCCCCTTTTTGCCGGGGGTGAAAAGTGATCTTTTACCCTTTCGGCAGTTGGCTAATCACCTGCTACAGCCAATAGTACCGGGAAAATTTTTCATGCGAACAAGCATTTACCTAACTTATCAGCAGCCCACCCCTAATTCCTATGTTTTTTATTGATGTATATAGGAGAAATATTTATCTATATAGGGTTTCGTTGAATAACTGTAATTATGGTGACGTGACAATACGACGTGAACGAAAAAAAGGATTGTAAAGCATTACCGTATTCTATACTGTGAGAAGAAAAAATGATTTGTATTGAGACAGAGATAGACAGACAGACCTACACACCGCAAAGAGAAAAGGAACAGGACACCCACACAGAGTGAGGGAAAATTAATATTATTTTTCCATGTGTTACGTTTCCTTTTTGATCAAAATTTTTTAAAGATAATCATTATCTGAAATGTTCATTTCGCAAGCAAAGAAATGCTATCCAAAAAGAACAAAAGTTAAAAGGAAAAAAAAAATTTTTTTTTGATTTTTTTCAATAATAATATATATAATATATAAAATTTTATATAAAATATATAAAATAAAAATCGGTGAATATAAGCTTATATGCATTCTTATCTATATTTTTCTTTTTTCTCGGTTTTGTCTTCCTTTATTTTCTTTTAGTGTCATTTTTTGGCTGGGTTTTATTGAAGTTTTTTTATATACCCCCACGTCCTTTTATTTTAATCTTCTTTTAATTTTCTGTCTAGAGCGAATATATAAAAAAAAAGAGAGAGAGGGGAGATCGGGGAGAAAAAAGAGAGAGAGAGGGGGAGATCGAGCGAGAGAAAGAAAGAGAGAGAGGGGGGGGGAGGGAGATTGAGTGAGAGAAAGAGAGAGAGGAGAAAGAGAGAGAGAGAAAGAGAAGAGAGGGAGAGAATAGGGGTATATTTTGAATTAGTTGAGGTAATTCTGTCGCAGAATAATATGAAAAGGGCAGAATCTTTTAAGCCGTTATAGAGTGAAACATATGGAGAAAGGACAAAATTAGGAATATCATTTGCAAGTATATTTTCTCAACACCCATTTAAACATAAATACATACACTCAGCCTTCTAGAATAGTATATTGATTAACAATCATATGATTAACAAATCCCAACAAAGACACCCATGCTCATAAAGGGAAAACAATAGAAACCAGTGTGCATTTCTTGTGTTCTGATTTTAACTATTATGTATCATGGTGTCTTCCTTATCCTCAAAAGGTAACCTGAAAAAGAAAAAAAAAAATAAAAATATTCAGAGATATAAATCTATATATTGGATCGTGATACCAAAATAAATGTCTAATTTAAATGAGTGTTTACATTTTTATTACTAATGCTACGTCTCCTTATATCCTTACAAGTACTACGAAATATTAGTACACTTACTGTAATCGACACGTTGTAATGCTGGGTAGCTACATCCAGTGCTCTCTCCAAACTCATACATGTGAGTCTCTTCCTGTCAATTTCTGCGCGAAGATTTGTGTTTGTGGCTTTTTTTACCTCCCTCGTGTCTTGCGCCATCTTTTTCCTCCATCTGCTTGCACCTCTGCCTGTGCGCCCTCGCCTTGAGAGCTCGTTGCCTCCGCTCCCCGTCGGTGGGCTCAGCTTGAGGGCCTCGTTCGTTACCACTTTGGAGTCTTTTTCTTCCTTGACGACGAGCCTTAGGAAGCGAGGAGTTTTGGCCTTGGGGCTGAAAATCGTGGGGGGGCGTCGCAGTGCAAAACGGGAGCGATTCCGAGCACTTGGTTTCCCCCGGTATGATGGCGTTACAGAGGAGGGGAGCCAGCGCCGTCGGCCCACCCGCCCGGCCCCTGGCTTCGAGAGGCACCACTTGCAAGTAGGTCTGTTGCTGAGGATCCATGGCGTTTTCCGAAACTGCCAGTGGCCGGATCACTGACACCTTCAAAGGACGCCCTCTCGTCGTGTTCAAAGCACTGCCCCCCGAAGAAAGACTGACTGCCTCAGTGATTCACCAAGAAATGTTTTCGCCTTTTGGTCGAAAAGATGGTATATATCAACACGCCAGAGGAAGACGCGTTTTCATTTCCGCTGCGGGTCGAGGAGGGAAAATTTCCCAAAAAAGGAATATCCGCCTCATTTTTTAGGATGACATGCGGTGAGTAAAAAAACGTTTAGAATATTTTGCACGGATACTGAATGCGTTTCTTAATGGGGTGTAGCAGGGAATATAAAAATAAATAGGGAAAAAATATAATAGATAATAGGAAATTTTCTGTTCAAACCCTTTATAACCCCTTTTAGGAATGTTCCAAATGAGAAAAAAAAAAAAAAATTTAAATATCTAAACGGATACCTGACCAAAATGATGACAGATGAAAACGCTTAAAGAAAGCTAGTAGAGACCTGACCGCGTCGTGACCACAAAACGAGAGTATGTTAAACACACGCCCCACATACACGCTACACATGTAACAAAAAAAAACATACACGCAAAAACACCACACACACAACATCACACACACACACCCCACACACACACACACACAAAAACACACAAAACCACAAACACCACAATATAAAATATATATATTATATATATTAATATATTGTGTGTGTTGTGTGTGTTGTGTGTTTGTGTTTGTGTGGGTTGTGTTGGGTGTGTTGGTGTGTGTATATATATATGTATAAACAACTAAGTGTAATAGAGTGACGTTAAAAGGACATTTGAGTGGATCATTCTGCGGGCCGAACGGTCTTCCAGGAACCAAATAAGAACATATAGGTGTATTTGTCGTGCGATTTACGTATGTTTTCGTAATGCTCAGACGTGCAGCCAGCGCAAGACGGGAATTCTACCTGTAAAAAACATAGTATCATAGCAATACAAGGAAAGTAGGGAAGGTAATATGATAATGATGATCAAACGCGAAAAAGGCTAACACCAATTACCCCCGTGAAAAGATCTGTACTTATAAGGAAATTAAAAAATTTTCGAAATTCCCAAGACATCAAAAGAAAAATAAAATCGGATTTTAACACCCACACACTAAATGTAGGCAAATGTGGGCTATATTAAGAAATTTGTACAGTCACCCCTGTGACGACAGAGAAATAGAGATAGGAGATGGAGTTATAAGGAGAGAGAGAGAGAGACGAGAGAGAGGGGAGAAAAAGAGAGAGAGAGAGAGAGAGAGAGAGAGGAGAGAGAGAGAGAGAGAGAGAGGAGAAAAGGGGAGGAGAGGGAGAAGGGGGAAAAGGAGGCGGCAGGTTGAGAGAAGAAAGAACCATAGAGAGAGAGGCGGCAGCAACCCAAAAAGACAGAGTGAGGGGAAAAAAGAGAAATAGAAGGGGGGCAGGGGACAAACACTGAAGAGGAAAACGAAAAGTTTTTGCCCCCTTTGGTTAAAAGCGATATTTTTGCGCAAAAAAAAAAAATAAAAAAAAAAACAGGTGGAAAATTACGTTCAGACTAGCTAAGAAGGATCCCATGACTGAGAAACCCCCACCCCAAAGGGCTAATCGTTATTTTTTCCTTGATCCAAACGCCTGTCTGCTTGGGGCCCGGGGGTTATTTCCCCGAATTCCCCAAATGTATACCATCGTTGGCGCAGAGGTAGGGCTTGAGCGAATTTATGTCTCAGTCATGTATAAAAAGTCATACAAAAGGACAACAGCAAAGTAAACGAAAAAAAAGAATATAAAAATTCTCGTATTCTATATAGTGAAAAAAAACTGATTTTTATAGAGACAGAGACAGACAACAGACAGACCCACAACTCACGCAAAGAGAAAAAGAACAGTGAACACACCTCAGTGAGGGGAAGTGATCGTTATGATTTCAATGTGCTTGCGGTCTTCTTTTGCTCAATTAATTTTAAAACAATCACTTATAAAAAATCACTACTTGCTATCCCTAAAAGGAAAAAAAAGTTTAAAGGAAATAACGTTTTAAATTTTTTTTTTTTTCGAAAATCTTTTGGGTTTATATACTCTCTGTGGTATATACTTATAGGCATGTCTATATCTATATGCGTATCTGTTATAATATATATATGTGTGTGTGTTGTGTGGGGTTGTGTGTTTTGTGTGGTGGTGTGGTTATTACATTAATTATATATAAACTATATAAAATTTTATATATTATATATATTATATATATATATATATATACGCATATATTTATACATAAATATATGTAATTAGAATAATCAATGTGTTGTGTTTGTGTATGTTTGTGTGTGCAGTTAAATAATATATATATAATAAAAATTATAAAATTAATATTAATTATATAATATATAATATATAATATATCATCACATCTTCGGGGGGCTAACGCCGAGGGGGGCCCATGGCCGCACCCCCTTTCGTTCCGCCACGAGGATCCCCGAGGCGAGTCCCGGGCAGGCACAGGGCCCATTCTAGTTCCCCGACAGGTCTCTCGAGCTGCCAAGCCATTTTCCCTGGGACGCCCCCAAAGGTCCCTCCACCCAGGTTTCTCGCAGAGAAAAACCCTGGTGGGCGGGGTCGCCCATAGGGGCGAGCAGGTGGCCATATACCTGAGTTCGATCCCGGTTTATGAAGTAACAGGCCCCATGCCAGTCTACGGTGTAACCGGGGTTGGACCGTGGCCCTCCCAACTGTACCCCAGATCCGGCGAAGGATTTGTAAAAAGGCTCAAGGCGAGACCCAAAGGCAGGGAAGCGTCCGGTTTCGCTTCCATAGAGCAAAACGGGAAAAGATAAAGGCCTTAAAGACCGCAGCTTGGCCCTTCTGCAATACCGACATTCCAAACCTCTTGTTGTTTGTTTTCAGGGCTCCGTTCCCAGACCAAATCCGCTACTGATTTCTGGTCTGAAACCCAAGATATGGATGCTACCAAGGTATTAAAACTTTTTGACTTCAAGTCCTCCCCGCAAGCATGGATCGACTGAACGGGTTCCCTACGGCCCCAAAGTCCTGAATCTTGGTCTTGGTCAGGAGACCTCTAAGCCTAGGGGCTTCGCCTCATTGCAAATGCATCAAGACCCCCACAATGACTCAAGGACTCAGATAGGATGGAACATCGTCGGCAAATAAGGTCGAGCCCTTAATTTCCCTATGTTGCTCCGCATGACTTTGGTAGTAGCTCTGCCTTTATCCAGTCTACAAGTTTAAAAAGTGTGGGTGAAAGGGACACAGCCTTGCCCCCCCCGGAATTTAAAGGAAAAGTTCGACATACCCCCACCAACTTTACAGCATTTTCAGTCCCAGATAGAGGTTGCTATCAGGCCAATAATCTGTTCGGAATTCCCCTGAGCCTCGGGGATCTCCCATAGCGTTTCCCGATGCCCCGAGTCAAACCCCTTTTTTGGGGTCGATTAGGCGAAAGAAAACCCCGACCAAACCACGAGGCGTTCCAAAATTTACTCAAAGCGCTAGGATACGGGTTCTTTGTGGATTTGGGGATAAATCCAGGCTCCGGTCTCTGGTGCCTCAGTAGGGGGTTTGCGGATCCTTTTCAGAAAAATGTAGCGAGAACCTTGCCGGTTGTGAGCAGTGTAATGCAGGGTTAGTTTGACAGTCCCATCGATCCCTTTTCCCCCCTTCCAGAGAGGGAGCCCACGCCCCTCAGCAGGTCGGGGGGAATGGTACCAACTGCCAAATGGCAGTCAGGACGTATGCGGCCCCAGCCATAGGTTCACCCCCAGCCTTTACTTCGCAGGGATATCACATCCCGCATTTTTCCCACTTTCAGCTTGGAAAATCGCCACCTAACCTCTGTTAGGGTGGGGGTTTCCCTCGCTATGGGTGGGCCGGCACGGGCATGAGAAATCGCTTGCATCCAAGCAAAACTGTTGGGGGACCCACCGGTAAACTTTCAAAATACTCACCCCAACGTTCACGAACCCAACTGATTGAATGATCCGTCCACCCGGGCGGACGAGTCTTGTGAGGGGGGTTTTGGGGTCAGTTTTTTCAGGGTTTGGTAGGCAGGGCGAAGGTCTTTTTCCCAAAGAAATGCTTCGCCCCTCCCCCAAGTTTCCCTGATGAACGTTCCTTGTCCCTTTCAGCATTTCCCGAGCCCTAGCACCATGGAACGACGCAAGATTGTTTCCCCATTTGCCGACCCTTGCGACATTTTCAGGGGCCTTATGTCTCCAGGGAGATGGTATTCCCCTTGTCCTTGGGCGTACCCCAATGGAATCCTGAGTGCTTCGAGTGTTACGCGCTTGAAATCCCACAGAGAACTGATCCGCGGTTGCGGGTTTTCCGAAATGGGCAGAGACTGCCGTGGCAAACCCAGGGGGAACCCTCCCCCCTTAGTTGCCCAAGTGAAACACCTTAGGGTGGCCACGGGAGGGACGGGGAGTTTTGAAGTGGACCGCGGGGGTACCCACAAGCAGCTATGGGCGGGGCCCCGAAATCACAATCGGTAAAACCCCGCAGTTCTGGGGGACCTCCATCGCGGCTCACAAGGATGTGGTGACTCCTTTGGGCCAAAGCCCGTATCGCGTCCAAGTCCAGCGATGCAGTTGGAGCGCTGGGACCAGGGGCCCGGATCCTCATTTTCTGGACCTAGCAAAGCCCGGAGAAGGGGTATTTTTCGCTGCTGGGATCAGCTCCCGAGCCATGGGGGCCGACAGACATCTCGTACCAGCCGGTCACAGCCGGATACCCCATTTAAGTCGCCCAGAACAAGCGAATGTTCGCCCCGGGGGCCAATCTCGCCCCAGAGCGGTTGGGTGAACGCCTCTTTCACAGGTTTTATGTACATCGGTAGGAGGTATCAGCAAAAAGGACAGAAGCCCCAAAAAACTTCAGTCTCAATGCCTGTCCCCCATCAACCGGGTACCCCGACTACCGCAGGCTGAAGTCGACTGGAATGGCTATGGGTCACCGGAGGTGGGGACCATCGCTGGGCCCGACCCGTAGTAGGTGTAACCACCCACACTGATCGTGCCCCTACCAGTCTTTCACCTCTGAGAGGGCAGCCACCTCAATCCCCCGTCGCTTTAATTCCCGCGTAGCAGAGGGAACCGTCATCCCGCCCCAAGGACCCCAGTTCCAAGCGCCCACCCGGGAAAAAAACGCCTGAGGTTAAGCCTCGGGTGGTCATCCGGGGCAAAGCCCCTCTGCCCCTCCCACCAAACAGCCCCAAAAAAAGGGGGTGGCAGGTGTGGGAACCCCCCTATCCACCTGTGGGGTTTCCCCCAGGGCTTCCCCCACAAGCTTTATGGGGGGTTGGGGCCGCCGGGGCGCAGGCGGGGCGAGAACTCTCGCTCCAATCCTGCACCCCGACATTTGCCCCCCCAGCGGGCCCACACCCGCCCTTCTTCTGGGTGGGAGGGAAACACCCCTCCCCCAGCTTTTTTATTTAAAAAAAAATTTTCCCGAGGGGGCATTCGGGGGAGGAGGGATGGCAAGGCCCACCCCCCCCCGACCCCCCCCATTTCCCCCCGGGGGGCTAGGGGGCAGGAGTTTGGGACAAGCAAGCGTGTCCACACGCCGGTGGGCCTAACTCCTACCCTGGGGCCTCCTCTGCTCCAGTCCCCCCAATTTTTGCCCGGGGCCGCAAAGGTACCCCCGTTTCCAGGGTGGCCACGAGGAGGGCCTGCAAATCTTAAAGATGGGAGGCTGGACCCCGGCAGGGGAGACTTATGCGAGCTGCCCCCTTTTTTTTTCACTGGGTACCAGGGGGGAAGCGCAAGCGAGAAGGGTGCAAGCATTAAAACTATCAGGCTACCACCCATCGTTCCCCAAACCATGCCGTGAAGCACCCCCATAGATATATAAAATAATAATTAATAATATAATAATATATTATATATATATATATTATATATGTGTGTGGGTGTGTGTGTGGCGTGTGTGTGTGTGTGTTGTGTGTGGTGTGGTTTGTTGTGTGTTTTTGTGTGTGTGTGTGTGTGGTGTGTGTGGTATTAATTTCAATATTTTTATATATATATATATATATATTTATAATAATATATATATTATTATAATTATATATATATTTTACTATATATTTTAATACGATATATATATATATATATATATATATAATATATATATATATATATAATATATATTTTTTATATTATAATATATATGTAATTTAAAATATGTGTGTGTGGTGTGGTGGTGTGTTTGGGGGTGAGTAAAAATATATATATATATATTTTTATATATATATTATAATTTATTATAATAAAGAAATATATTATTAATGCATATAAATATATAATATATATATATATATTTTATTGTGCATTTAAAATTTTATAATATATATATATATTATAATTATATAATTATATTATAATACATATATATATAGTTGTAGTAGTAATTTAAAAAAATATATGGTATATTATATATAAATAATATAATTTTATATTAATTTTAATAAAATATATATAATATATAATTATTATATTATATTATTATAAAAATAATTTCAATATATCCCACCCAATCGTTTTTTTAAATTATTTTGGGGGGAGAAAATGCGCGTAAGATTGGGGTGTGTGTGTGGGTGTGTGTGTGTTTGGTGTGTTGTGGTGTGTGTGTGTTTTGTGTGTGTGTGTGTTGTGTGTGTTTTTGTGTGTGGTGTGCAGTTAAATATAATATTATATTATATATATATTTTTTATATATATATATATATATTATATGTATTAAAAATATACATATATATAAATTATATATACTAATTTTATATATATATAATATAATATATATATATATATATATATTATGTATGTAAAGTATAATTTAAAAACACATATGGTTTTAATATATATAATGTTAAAAAATAAAATATATATATAATATTAATATATATATATATATTATATATATATAATATTATACAAATCCACAACTAATCGGTTTAATTTTTTTTTGGGGGGGGAAAATGCGCGTCTTAGACGGTCAAAATTTGTAGCCTCCAAACCATAACCCTCTGCTTAGTTTGTATTCTTACTTATTTTATGTCGCATTCGCTAACTATCTCTTTTCCCTAACATTAGGTTATTATTAATCATAATTCCGGGAAAAAGTAATTCTTCCAAAGGGAAGGGGAAAACATTTAAAAACGTTTGGTTTTTAAAACTTTTCCTTTTCCGTTTCCTTCACGGGATTCAAAAGGGGGTGCCTAAAAACAAATACCCTCTCCTCGGATATAAAACCCCCGAAACCCCGCTTTGGTCTTTCACACTCACTTTAAGCAGCTTGTGGATAAAAAGTGGCCAGCATGTTTGTCTTCAACGGACACCAAGCAGGGTTTTTTCATGGAGGAAGGGGGGACCAGTGACGAAGGGGCCAGTGGAGAAAGCAGTTTGACCGTTTTTTTATTTTTCCCGAAAATGGGCCCTTCCCAGAAATACAGACTGGCGCCCCATTCGTCTCACTTCAAACTCAAGACGGCTTCCGGAACCCCTACTGCGACAAGCTAATTGCTTTGCCCGGGGATTTCTCCCAAAAAGCAATTTCTCTGAAGACCCGATTTTTTCCCAAGGGAACGATTCCCCTCAAACTCATGGGGTTTTGCGTCAAAATGATTTTCTCAACGTCGGACTTTTCTCAAACACCGACCAAACCCGTCCTCTGCCAGAGGTCGCCTCCCCTCGCAAGGGGAAACCCCCAAGTGGACGAGCTTCCCCCGCAAGCAAGTACCGAAGCCCAGGAAAAAAAGGGTTTTGCGCAGTCAAAAGGCAAGCAACAGGGAAAAAGGCAGGCGATGGAACTGCGGTGAAGCAAGACCTGGATGCCGTCACGGAAGAGGTCGCGCAACTCCGTTCAAAAATTTAACGGGAGGAGAACCGCCTGCATGACATGGAGAGAACATGGATGAACCACCGCGCCACGATGAGGGGGTTACGTAAGTCCATGAAACTTTTTGGTTTTTGAAATATGTGTGCGAATGTTTTCGTTGATTTCTGAAAATATGAAATTTCATGAAACAATATTTTATATAATTTTTTTTTCAGGCCCTTTTGACATTATGTGTAATGGTAGGTGTATCGGGGAAATAAGGGTAAGTGCAAGAAGGGCTGATCTCAATATGGAAATCATTTTTAAGAAAAAAAAAAATCCTTTTCGTTTGCGCAAACGGGTTAGTACCCAAAATTTAATGTGGACGAAGAAATTCCCCTTTGTTTCTCCACAACAACGAATGTCGAAAAAAGGGACACATCCCAGGACGATGCCCCCCGGGGAGACGCTGTGCTCCTTCCCTGCCCAAAAAAACGGGCAAATGACGTGATTTCTAAAACTTACGGTGCCTCACAGGTCCCTTTTTGGGAGGTATTTTTTTGTTTTTTTATTCTGTCTGTTTAATCGTTTTTTTGTTTTGCTTTGTTTTGTGATGCTAGTAATGCAAAATAAAAAAAGGGTATTTTTGGATGAAGTAAACGATTATATATTTTTTTTTTTTCTGCTTTTACTATATTAATATATAGGGGCCTTTATTAAAAATTTAAGGAAAAAATATTCTTTGAAAGATATTGACTGCATCCATGCACAAAGTATAAAAACCTAATGAAGATAACAGATAAATATTAACTTAATGAAAAAAACAAAAGAAAATATCTAACTTAATTAAGAAATATATAAAATTGTTAAGCCCCTTATAGTTTTGAATAATTAACGACTTTAAAAACATTTCTAACCATATGATACTGAAATGACATTGATTTTAAAAAAATAAAAAAAAATAACACTGACGATAGAACAATTTAAACCAAACCAAGCTTAAATTATGATGATCGAAACATGCCTATAAAAATAATTTTATATTTTATATTAAAATATTTTATATATATATATATTATATATATTATATATATAAACATATTACGTGTATGCGGGTGTTATCCTAATACGCCGCCGAAAAGGAGCGGGATTCTATAGGATTACAATGTTTTGATGTGTAAGTGCAGGGTGAAGCGTGTTTTTTTTAGATCACTCCTATTTTGCAGAAAATGTGATGTCCAAAAAAAAGGTAGACACCCACAATATGAAAGATTGCTTTTTTACGGAGCCATACACACACACACACAACACACACAAACACACACAACACACAACACCAACAATATATTATATATATATATATTATATATATATAATATAAAATTATTATATATTTTAATATTTTAACTCATTTTTTTAAATTGAGGGGAAAAAACAAAAAAATTCACAACAATGCATTTATTCATATGCAATACAAGCCCCTTAGCAAAACAGTTGATTGACTGTCGGGAAACCCCTGCTTGCCGAACCCACCCTTTTTGCCATGTCGCTTTTGCGCAGGTCAAAAAGTGCTTGATAGTAAATTCATAAAAATTTATAAAATGTTATTTTTATCGTGAAATTTTTATATTTAATTATAAGAGGAAAAAACCCCATATTTTAGTAGGTATTATAACATTTTCCTGATAACCATCTTTTTTTCGTTTGGGGTTGGGAGTTTTCAGGTTTTTTTAGTTTAAAAAAATGCCGTAGGTACGACCTAATTTTACCGGCGTCGTTTTTCTATAACTTAATGATAATTTTACAAGCAACAAACACACCACACCAAAACACCCACACACAACCACAACACACAACCCCCACACACCACACACACACACAACAATATATATATATATATATAATTTAATATTAATATATATATATTATATATGTGTATATATGTTGTATGTATTGTATGTAATAAATATATAAAAAAATAATATAATATATAATATAAAATATAATATATATATATATATATAATATATATATATATATTAAATATATTTTATATATTATATATTATATATATATATAAAGGCCGCGGCGGCCGAGGGGGTTAAGCACGGATCAAGACGAAGACGCCAATCGAGTCGAGGGTTCGAGTACCTCCCGGGCGTGTTCCCTTTGGGGAAAGGAAAATTTTCACCTCGTTTTGCCTCCCTTCCCACGGGTGGGCAAGCAGCCATTCGTGCTGGTCCCAAGCCCGGTAACCCGGTACTCTCCGGGGAAAAGGGAAACTGGGGACCTACCGTATCACTCCAAAGCATCCCACATGAAAACTCAATTAAGTACATGCTGGACCACGGGGGCTCAAAATGAAAACCTAAATAAAATTAATATATTTTATTTTTAATATATAAATTATATATAAATATATATATATATATTTATTTTAAAATAATGATATATATATTTTTTTTTTTTTTTTTTTTTTTTTCAAGTGCGCTGTCCCACAAAGGGCGGTGGCGATCATGGGTTTTCCTGATTTTCTTGGAATTTTTCGGTGGTTTGCCCTTGCCTTTCCCCGGTGTTTTTATCGAGTCACCTCTCTATTCACCCGGTTTGGGACCCGGGATGACTTGGGGTGGCTTGCCCCCCCCAGCTAAAAGGCAACGAGGGAAAATCCCTTGCCAAAGGGGAAAAACGGCCCCGGGTGGGCTCAACCCTCGAACTCGATTG
>NW_023649826.1:0-12500 GCF_015228065.2 Penaeus monodon | reverse complement strand
AAAAAATGATGGTTATCAGGAAATGTTATAATATCCCACATAAAAATATGCGGTTTCCTCTTATAATTGAATATAATAATTCACGATAAAACATAAAATCATTTATATTCAATTTTATGAATTTACATATCAAAGACACTTTATTGACACCTGGCAGCGAAGCGAATGGCATAAGGTCGGTTCGGCAGAGCATGGTTCATGACAGTCTAGAGGTTTAAGCTGATTTGCATAATGGGTTGATTGCATAGAAGTAAAAGCTTGTGTGAAATTTTTTTTGTTCCCCAATTTTAAAAAAAATGAGTATATATATATTATATATATATATATAATATATAATATATAATATAATTTTTATATATATAATATGTTGTGTGTGGGGTGTTGGTGTGTGTGTGTGTGTTTTTGGGTGGGTGTGTGTGTATGGTCCGTATAAAAGCAATATTTTTATATGTGTAGGGGTTACCATGTTTTTGGGACATCACGTTCTGCACAAAAGGAGGATCTAAAAAAAAAACGCTTTACCCCCATTTCCTATCAAAAAAAATTTAATCCTTGAATACCGCCCCTTTTCCGGCGGGGGTATAGGGTTACAACGCTACACTATATGTTTATATATTATATTATATATATATTATAAAATTATATATAATATTATTAAATAAAATTATTTTAAGGGCAGTTTAGATCATCTAATTTAAGTGGGTTTTAGGTTTATTGTTACTATGTCATGTTATTTTTGTTTTTTATTAATCAAGTATTATCAGTATCAGTATGGTTAAAAATGTTTAAGATCGTTAATTATTTCAAAACTATAATGGTCTTTAAACAATTTTATAATTTTTTAATTAATTTAGAATTTTCATTTTTTTATTTTTCATTAAATATAATTTAGTCGTTATTCTTTATCGTGTTTTACTTTGTCATGGACTCAGTAAATATCATTTCGAAGAATTTTTTTTATTTAAAATTTTAAAAGGCGCCTATCATATTAATAAAAAAAAAGCAGAAAAAAAAAAAAAAATATAAATCGTTACGTTCACCAAAAATTTTTTTTTTATTCTTGATTACTAGATACACAAAAAAAAGCAAAAAAAAAAACGTTTAAAACAGAGAGAATACAAAACAAAACAATACCTCCAGCTAAAAGGGACCTTGAGGCACCGTAGCTTTAAAAATCAGTGCAGTTGACCGTTTTTTGGGCAGGGAAGGACAGCGGTCTCCCCGGGCCCGGCTGTCCCGGGAGTGTGGCCTTTATCAGACATTGTTTTGTGGAGAAAACAAGTGGAATTTTTCGTCACAATTTAAATGTTGGTACTCAAACAGTTTGCGCAAAACGTACGGATTTTTTTTCTTTTCTTACAATGATTTTCCCTATTTGAGATCAGCCCTTCTTGACTTTTCCCATTCCCAATACACACATACGCATTTAACATAATCGTTCAAAGGAACTGAAACATAAAATATAAGAAATTTGTTTCATGAATTGCATATTGTCAGTTTAACACGAAAACATTCGCCACATAATTACAAGCCCAATAAATTTTCATAGGACTTCTGTAATCCCTCTATCGGCGCTGGATGCTTCATATTTCTCTCATGTCCATGCAGGCGGTTCTTCTTTAATTTCTAAACGGAGTTGCGCGACCTTTCCGTGCGTCTCCGGTTTGCTTCACTCGCATTTCCATGCCTTCGCTTTCCCTGTACTGTTTGCCTTGAGCGCGAAGCCTCTTTTCCTCGGCTTCGGTATTTGTTTGGGGGGGAAGCTCGTGCCCGGGTGCTCCCTTGCGAGAGAGGCGACCTCGGCGAGGGACGGGTCTTGGTGGATGTTTGGAAAAAGCCCGACGTTGAGGAAATCAGTTGACTGCGAAAACCATGAGTTGAGGGAATCGGTTTTGGGAAAAAAATCGGGGTTTCAGAAAATGGCTTTTTGGGGAAAATAAAAGGGCTGAAAGCAATTAGTTGTGGCGCAGTAGGGGTTTCCCGGGAAGCTGCCCTTGAGTCTTAAGTGAGACGAAGTGGCGCCAGTCTCGTTTTTCTGGAAGGGACCCCATTTTCGGGAAAATAAAAAACGGGTACAAAATGCTGTCCCCACGGGCCCCCCTTCGTGCACGGGGTTACCCACTCTCCTCCATGAACAACCCAGATATGGTGTCCTTTGAAGACAGACATGGTGGCCACTCTTATCCACAAGCTGCTTTAAATGAGGTGTAGAGCCAAGCGAGGTTCTTGGGTTTTATATGCACGAGGGAGACGGTATTTTGTGTTTAGGCATCTCCCCCCCCCCTTTGAATCGCCCTAAGGAAAACAAAGGGAAAAAGGAAAAATGTTATAATAAACCAAAGTTTTTTAAAAGTTTTCCCCCCATTTTTTAAAAAATTTAATTTTCCCGAATTATATTAAAATAAAAATAATGTTGGAAAAGAGATGTTCCGAATGCGACAAAAATAAGTAAAATACAAAACTAACGCAGACTGGGTTTGGGGTTGGTAGGTCAAATTTGACCGCCTAAGACGCCTTTTCTCCCCCAAAAAAAAAATTAAAAAAGATAGGTGTGGTATATTATATTTAATATATAATATATTATATATATATAATATATAATATATATTTTATTTTAATAAATATATAATTATACAAAAGTTATGTAAATATCATAATACATATTATAATATATATTATAATATATATTATATATATTATTAATGTTATATATATTTTTATTTATATATATTTATACAAATATATATATATATATATATATAATATATATATAATATATATAAATTTTAACTGCCACACACACACACACCACACAAACCCACAACACAACACACAAAACACACACCACAACACACAAAAACCCCACCACACACCACACACACACACACACGCCGATCAAATACGCGTTTTTTCTCCCCCAAAAATGAAAAAAAAAGATTGGGTGGGATATATGTGATATATAAAATATATATATATATATATATATTATAATATATATATATATAAATGTATATGACAAAATTATATATTATATATATTTTATATATATTATTTTTAAAATTTATATTATACATAATATATATATATATAATAAAATAAAATAATATATATATATAATATTATATATTATATATTAATATTTTTAAACTGCACACCACACACACAAAACCACACCACACACAAGAAATACATATTTGTATAATATAACATTATATATATATATATTATATATAATATATAATATAATATTTATATATATATATATGCGTATATAAATATATGTATATATATATATATATATAATATTATAATATATATATTATATAAAATATAAATATAATAAATGATATATATTTATAATAACACCCCAAAACACACAACACACACACACAACACACACACACACACACACACCACAACACCACACACACACACACACGACACACACACACAACAACACTAAAATTATATATATATATATTTTAATATAATTAATATATATATATATATATATATATATCTATGGGTGGGTGCTTCACGTGCATGGTGTGTAAAGCGAGGGTTTGGGTACCCAGATATGTTAAGTGCTTGATGCCTTCCGTTTGCAGTTCCACCCGGGCTACCCAGTGCAAAAAAAGGGAGCAGCTTTGCAAAGCCCCCTGCCAGGTCACACCCTCTCCATCATTAAGACTTCTGCACCCCTCCTCGTGGCCCCCAGGGGTAACTGGGTACTTGGGGTCCCAGGCTAAATTGGGGGGATTCGGAGCAGAGGAGGCCCCAGAGGTACGGAGTTATGGCCCCCCGGCGTGGGGAACGCTCTGGCTTCGTACCAACTCCCCCCCTAGCCCCCCGGGGGGAAAAGGGGCGGCTGGGGGGGAGGGGGGCCCTTGCCAGCCTCCCCCCCCCAAAGATACCCTCGGAAACGTCTTTTTAAATGGAAATGCGGGGGGAGGGGTTTTTGCCCTCCCACCCAGCAAGTAAGGGGGGCTGGGGGTCCCGCTGGGAGGAAAAATGTGGGGTGCGGAGGGAGGGAGTTACTCTCCCGCCTGCCCCCCGGGCAGGCGCCAACCCACCATGAAGTTTGTGGGGGAAAGCCCTGGGGAACCCCCACAGGGGGATAGGCGGTCCCACAGCCTGCCGCCCCCCCTTTATCTGGGGCGGGTTTTGGTGGGAGCGGCAGAGGTGGCGTGCCCCCGAGTGCCACCCGGGTTAAACCCTCGGGCTGCTTTCCGGGTAGGGCTTGGAACCCCGCCCTTTGCGGCGGGAAAGCGGTTCCCTCTGCATGCGGGAATTAAAGCGACTGGGATTGGGGGCTGCCCTCTCAGAGGTGAGAAGACCTGGTGGGCGGCACGATCAGTGTGGGGGGTTTTACACCTATACGGGTGGGGCCCCAGGGGATGGTCCCACCCCCAGGGTGTCCCATAGCCATCTCCAGTGACTTCACCCTGGGGTATCGAGGTACCCCGGGTTGATGAGCGTATCAGGGATTGAGACTGAAGCATGCTTTGGTTTCAGTCTCTTATTGGTATAGCCCCCTCCCGATGTACAAAAACCGTGTGAAAGAGGCTTTCTCCCCAAAAACTCCATCTGTGGCAGCGATTCCCCCCGGCGAGACATTCGCATTTTTCGGGGGATTTTAAATGCGGTACCCGGGGCTGTGCCCGAGTGGCTACGAGATTTTTCGGCCCCAGGGTGGGGAGCTGATCCCAGCAGGAAAAATACCCCCTTTCCCGGGATTTTGCTAGGTCCCAAAAATGGGATTCTGGCTCCTGGTACCAGCGCCCCAACTCGATCGTGGACTTGGTAAGCATAGGGTCAGGGGCCAAGGAGATCGCCCCCAATCCTTGGAGCACGCGATGGAGGTCCCCAGAATGCGGGGTTTTCCCGGGGCTGAGTTCGTGGCCCCGCCCATAGGTGCTTGTGGTCCCCTGGGGCCCACTTCAAAACCCCCCGTCCCTCCATGGCCACCCAAGGTTTTTTTCATTTGGGACAGACTAAGGGAGGAGGATGTGCCCGGGGGTTCGCACGGCAGTCTCTGACCGATTCTGGAACCAGCAACCTGAGGGGATCCAGTTGCTCTGTGGGAGTCCTTAAGGCGTAACACTCGAAGCAGCTCAGGAGTCCATTGGCGTACGCCCAAGGACAGGCAGAATCCCATTCCTGGAGACATTAGGGGCCACTAAAGCGTGTCGCAAGGCTCGGCAAAAGGGAATAAAGTTTGGCTTTCCCCAGGTGCGAGGGCTCGGACACTGCGAAAGGACAAGGACAGTTCCAGGAATCTTGCTGAATTTCAAAGGCCATTTCTTGGTAAATGACCTCGCCCTGCCTACCAAGCCCTGAGAAAATGAACCCTAAGCCCCCTCACAGATGACTGAGTCCGATCAGCGGAGGGGGTCATTCAGATATTTGGGGTTTTGTGAAAGTTTGGGTAGTATTTTGAAAAAGTTGTACCAGGTGGATCCTCCAACAGTTTGCTGGATGAAACGATGTCTCAGGCCTGTCCGGGCCCCCTCAGCGGGAACCCTACCCTAACAGAGGGTTTGGCTGGCGATTTCCAAGCTGAAGGTGGGAAAACTGAGGATATGTTACCCCGCTGAATGCTAAAAGGGTGGGGGGGGAACCTATGGGTCGGGGCCGCATACAGTCCCGCTGCCATTTTGGGAGTCTGGTACCCTTTCCCCCCACCTGTGAGGGGCGTGGTCATCCCTCTGGGGGGGGAAAGGGGGGTTTGATGGGATGTAGCAACTACCGTGGGATTACACGCTCAGCAACCCGAAATTCTCGTCACTTCTTCTGAAACGGGCCGCAAACACTATGAGGCACCAGAGACCCGGGGCAGTTTGGATTTACCCTGGCAAGCCCCAATAGACGTACCTAGCGCTTCGATAATTGTGGAAAGCCGTCGTGAGTTTGGTCGTGGGTTGCTTGCAGCCACATCGACTCAAGAGGGTTTTACCGGGCATCGGATCGTATGGGGGATCCCCAGGTCAGGGGAATTCCGACACAGATTATTGGCCCCGATAGCAAACTCTATACTGGTATGAAAATGCTGTAAAGTGTGTGGGGGGATGTCGAACTTTTCCTTTTTTTCAGGGGTGAGGCAAGGCTGTGTCCTTGCACCCACACTTTTTAAACTTTTATGGACTGGATAATGGGCAGAGCTATCCAAAGTCAGTGCGGAGAACACAGGGAAATTAAAGGGCTCGACTTGCTTTTTTCCACGATGTTGCCCTCCTATCGATCCTTGGGGTCATTTTGGGGGTCTTGATCATTTTCAAAGAGGGGGAAGCCCTAGAGAGGTTCCCCGGGCCCAAAACCAAGTTCAGGACTTTGGGGGGCCCGTTAGGGGAACCCGTCATCGATCCATGTTGCCCGAGGGCTTGAAGTCACAGAAAAATTTTTAAAACCTTTGGGAGCGAGTCCATATCCGGGGGGCAGACCCGGGAAGTCAGTAGAAGGATTGGGCTGCAAAAAGGAGCCATGAACTCAATCAACAGAGCGTTTGGGGGGATGTCGGTACCATGCAGGGACCAAACTGCGTGTTAAGGCCCTTTTACTTCCGTTTTGCTCTATGGAAGCGAAACCTGGACGATCCAGTGCCCCTTTGGGGTCTCGCCTTTATGCCCTTTTTTAACAAATCCCTTCGCCGGATCATGGGGTACAGTTGGCGGGCCACGGTCCAACCCGGGGGTTACACCGTGAACTGGGATGGGACCCGTTACTTGCATAATCCGGGGGTCGCCAACTCAGGCATATGGGGACCAGCTGCCCCCCGGCGACCCCGCCCCCCCAGGGTTTTCTCTCTGCGAGCAACCCGGGTGGGGGAACCTGTGGGACGTCCAGGAGACATGGCTTGGGGAGCCCACGAGACTGTGTGAGGAACAGAGAGGGCCGTGTGCCTGCCGGAGACCGCCTCGGGGGATCCGTGGCTGGAAGCGAAGGGGGATGCGGCCCTGCGCCCCCTCGGCGTAGCCCTTGATAGATGAGATATATTTATATATATATATAATATATTAAAAATTATATTAATATATATTATATATATATATTAATATTTTAACTGCAACACACCATACACACACACACACAATTTATATATTCAAATATACATTATATATATGTTTTAAATAATGCGTATATATATTATAATATATATTAATAATATATAATATAATATATATATGTATTTATAAATAATATTATAAACACACACACACCCACACACACCCAAACCCCCCCACAACACATATATATATAATAGACGTACGTTAGATATAGACTGCCCCATAAACTTAATACACCAGAGAGTAATAAACCTAAGATTTTCGAAGAAAAAAAAAGTTTAAAGTTATTTTCCCTTTTAAATTTTTTTTCTTTTAGGATACTAATGGAATTGGATAATGATTATTTTTTAAAAACAATGATGCAAAAGAAAGACCGCAAGCCATTGAAAGTTAAAAGATCGCTGTCGCCTCACTGATGGTGTGTCATGTTTTTTTCTCTTTTCGTGAGTTGTAGTCGTTTTCTGTCGTCCTGTCTTATCAAAAATGTTTACTTTTCATATATAAAACGAGTAATGTTATCATTATCTTTTTTTTGTTTACATTTCTTTTTTCAATTTTTTGTAGTTAACTGACTGTGACATCAATTGTCAAGCTCCCACCTCTGCGTCCAACGATGGTATACAATTATGGGAAATTTGCTGGAGATAAGCGCCCCGGGGCCCAAACGACAGGTGATGGATCAAGGACTAAAAAAATGAATTTGACCTGGGGGGGACGGTTCCGTACAACGGGGGTCCTTTTTCAAGTAGTCTGAACTGTAATTTCCACACTGTTTCTTTTTTATTTTTTTTTTTTTGCGCAAATAATCGTTTATACACGAAAGGGGGGCAAGGGGGAAATTTTTGTTTCCCTCGTGTTTGCCCCCGCCCCCCTTCTATTTTTCTTTTTTTCCCCTCCTTGTCTTTCTGTTGTCTGCCTCCCCTCTCTCTATTTGTCTTTTTTCTTAACCTCCGCCTCCTTTCCTCCTTCTCCCCTCCCCCCCTTCTTTTCTCTCTCTCTCTCTCTCTCTCTCTCCTCTCTCTCCTCTCTCTCTCTCTCTCTCTCCCTCTCTGTTCCTCTCTCTCTCTTTATAACCCATTCTCTATCTTATTTCTCTGTCGTCACGGTGGTAAATGATACAATTTTTAATAGTAGCCTACATTTGCCACATTTTGTGTTGGGTGTTAACATCCATTTCATTTTTTTTTGTGTGCTTGGGAATTTTGAAATTTTTAAGTTATCCCTTTTAAGTAGCAATTTTTTTTGCGGGTGTAAGTGTGTTTGCCCTTTTCGCTTTTGTATCTCATTATCATATTCCATTACCCTCCTTTCACTTGATTTCTTTGATACATATGATTTTTTAAGTAGAATTCCCGTCTTGCGTTTGGGTAGTCCAGTTTAGCTTTAAAGAAGAGTTTCGTCAAACGCACGACTAAGAACTATATGTTCTTATTCGGTTCCTGAAGACCGTTCGAACCCCGAATGATGCCCCTCAAATGTCACTATTACGTCCTCTAGTTACACTTATGTTGTTTATACTAAAATTTCCCCCACACAACACCAAAACACACACACACCACACCACACACACAACACACAAAAAAAACCAAACACCCCACACAAAATTTATATATAATATTTATAAATATATATATATTTTGTGGGTGTGTGTGTGTTGTGGTGTGGTGGTGTGTGTGTGTGTGTTGTGTGTGGTGGGTTTGTGTTGTGGTTTGGGTAGTGCTTTTTTTTTGGGACATGTGTGGCGTGTATGTGATGGGGGTGTGTTTCAATACCTCGTGTTTGGGTCAGGCGCGGGCAAGGTCGTCCCCTAGCTTTTTTTAAGCGTTTTCATCGATATCTTTTTTGGGTCAGGTACCTCCGTCTCTAATATTAAACTTTTTTTTTCTTTTCTCATTTGGGAAATTTCCTAAAGGTTAAAACGGTTTTAAAACAAAAAATTTTCCCTATTATCTTTTTTATTTTCCTATTTTTTTTATTTCCCTGCTACATCCATTAAAAAACGCATCGTACCTGCACAATATCAAAACTTTTTTTATCACCGCATGTCATCCTAAAAAATGAGGGGGATTTCTCTTTTTGGGAAAAATTTTCCTCCTCGCCCCCGCAGCGGAAATAACGCGCTTCCTCGGGTGTTGATAATACCATTTTTGACCAAGGCAAAAAACAGTTGGGATCCGAGGCAGTCAGTCTTCTTCGGGGCCCCATGCTTTGAACACGACGAGGGGCCCCTTTGAAGGTGTCATGACCCGGGCCCACTGGCATTTTGGGACACGCCAGGATCCCAGCAAAGACCTACTTGCAAGTGGTGCCTCTCGAAGCCGGGCCCCGGCGGGTGGGGGGGCGTGGCTCCCCCCCTCTTACGCCATCATCCCCGGAGAGTACCAAGTTCGGAAACGCTCCCTTTTTCACTGCGACGTCCCCAAGACCTTCAGCCCAAAGGCCCAAAAATCCCGTTCCTAAGGGCTCGTGTCAAGAAGAAAAATCCAAAAGTGGGACGAACGAGGCCCCCAAGCGAGCCCCCCCCACGAGGGGAGGCAACGAGCCTCAAGGCGGGGACACAGGCAGAGGGGGCAAGCAGATGGAGGAAAAGATGGGCAAGACACAGGGAGGGAAACACCAATCACAAAAACTTCGCGCAGAAATTTACAGGGGAAAGGGCTCAATGTATGATTTGGGAGGGCATGGATGTAGTACCAGCATTACAACGTCGTCGATTACAGTAAGTGTATAATATTTGTAGACTTTTAAGGAATAAGGAGACGTAGCATTAGTAATAAAATGTAAACCTCTTTTTTGACATTTATTTCGGTATCACGATCCAAAATATAGTTTATATCTCTGCATATTATTATTTTTTTTTTCTTTGCAGGTTACCTTTTCGAGGATAAGGGAAGACACCATGTACATAAAAGTTAAAATCAGAAACAAGACTGCCACTGGTTTTTATTTTTCTCTTATGAGCAGGGGGGTCTTTTTGGCATTTGTTAAAAACTATGATTTTTAATCAATATACTATTCTGAAAGGTGGGTATGTTTTATGTTTTAAATGATGTTTGAGAAAATATATTGCAAAGATATTTCCTTAAAGTTTGTCCCTTTTTTTCCCTATGTTTCACTCTATAACGGGGTTTTCAAGCTTCTGTCATCTTCTATTTTATTTGTCGACAGAATTTCCCCAAATAATTTAAAAATATCCACACTCTCCTCTCTTTTCTCTCTCTTTCTCTCTTCCCCTCTCTCTCCTCTCTTTCTTCACCAATCTCCCCCCCCCTCTCTTCCCCTTTCTTTTTTCGTCGATCTCCCTCTCTCTCTCTCTCTTCTTCTCCGCTCGATTCCCCCTCTTTCTCTTTTTTTATATATTAGCTACTAACAGAAAATTAAAAGAAGTTTAAAATAAAAGATATGGGTTTTAAAAAAAACACTTAATAAATCCGGATGCCATAAAAGACACAAAGTAAAAAAAGGAAGACAGAAGCCCGAGAAAAAAAGAAAAATATAGATAAGACTATAAAAGTTTATTCCACAGATTATAAAATTATATATATTATATATATAATATATATATTTATATATTATTGAAAAAAATAAAAAAAAAGTTTTTTTTTCCTTCAAACTTTCGTTCTCTTTTGGATAGTTTTCTTCGCTGTAAATAGTCACATTTGCAGAAAGGTTTATTTTTAAATCAAATTGATGCAAAAAAAGCGGTAAACAGGGAAAATTAATAATGATTAATTTTCGCCTACTCTGTGGTTTTGTCATGTTCCTTTTTTCCTTTTCGGTTGTAGGTCGTCTGTCTATCTCTGTCTCAATACAAAATTTTTTTTCTACAGTATAGAATGAGTAATGTCATTACAACCTTATTTTTGTTCAGTCGCTATTGTCACTGTCCCAAATTAAGTTATTTAACGTAACCCTATTAGATAAATATAATTTCCTATATAATAATTAAAAACTACGAATTAGAGGGGGTGGTGCGAATGGGAAAATGAGTAATGCTTGTTTGCGTATGAAAAAATTCCGGGACATTTGGGTGTAGCAGGGATTTTGGCCTAACTGCCCTAAGGTAAAAAGGTCACTTTCACACCGGCTAAAAGGGACTTCTCTTGACCCTTGTTTAAAAACCCCTGTTTCTTAGAAAAGAAACTTTGAAGATTTTTAAAATTAACAGACTTAATTTTATTGATAAGTTTAAGCAAAATGGAAATGCTGAAAGACAAGACTAAATATTTAAAAGTTCAGTGGGGAAAAAACGTGGGCGGATGTGAAATGACCGGTGAAATGACATTTGGGAAAGGGCTATGTACGCGTTAAATTAGTGAGGATTTGCCGTAATGCGGAAGGTGAGTGATGGGGTGAATGTGTAGGGCATCATTCATTTAACAATTTATTGTGGGTTTTTAAAAATAATAAATAATAACAAAAGAATTTATTCCTGCATGTTCTCATTAACTACAGGGCTCGCAGTTTCCCTTCTAAAAAAGGAAAATAAAATAGAAGAAAGAAAATTTACGACTTAAATAGATTTTAAGTATATTGCAATCACCAAAAGATATGGAATATAATAATATAAAGATTCAGAAACAAACTCATTTCTCTGAAAAAAACACTATCTCAAAAAAGGAGATAGATATATTCCGTAATAAGGATTGCATAGAAAATATCAATTTCCCCGGGGTAAGTGAGAAAAATATAAAACCTGATTAAAACTCAGAATATAAAATTTTTTTGATGAGTGGACATCAGGGGATTTGTTTAAATAAACGCTCGTGTGCGCGCCCCGCCAAGCAGACTGGTGGGTGGTCAAGGACTAAAAAAAATGATATAAACCTTTAGGGGGGCGGCTCTCACACATCCCGGCTGTTTCTTTGTTTTTTTGCTAAATTCGTTTATACACGGAAGAGCAATGGCTACCCCTTCCATGTTTGTCCCCCTATTTCCCCCTTTTATTCTCTTTTTCTTCTCACCGTTTTTTTTTTTTTTTTTTCTGCCTTCCCTTTTTTCCCTTTTTCCCGCATTACCACCCCCCTCTATCTTATTTTTCTGTCTGTTTCATTTGGGACGTGATACAAATCTCAAAATTGCCTACATTTCTTCCCTTCCGTTTGTGTGGGGCGTTAAAATCCGATATCCAACTATTTTTTTTCTTTTTGGTGTTTGGCAAATTTCGAATTTTGTTAATTACCTCGTAAGGGGCAGATCCTTCTCAGTGAAAGTCCCCAGCCGTTTAAGTGTTTTTTATCATCATAATTGGCCTTTTCAAAAGGGCTTTAGACGTCAGCCCCCCAAAAATCCCGGTCTCTGTATAGACATCTTTACTTTTACAACACAAATAGAGAAAAGGGTGATATTACCATTACCCTCAGTTTCGTTAGTATTGCTATTTCTCATATATTGCACCGTATTTTTTACAAAGCAGGGTTTCTTCTTCTTCTTTTT
>NW_023649825.1:0-6245 GCF_015228065.2 Penaeus monodon | reverse complement strand
AGGGAAGAAAAATTTTAAAAGAATTGGAAAACAGGAAAAAGGGGAAAATCAAAAAATGGAAAACCGAATGAAAAGGGGGGAAGGGGGAAAAAAAACGGGACCCAAAAACCACACAGAAAGCAAAAGTAGATGGCGGTAAACGTACGAAAAATTTTTAAAGACACAAAGACAGAAAGAGGGGAAACCATGATCGCCAACGTCCAGGGGGACGGGGCACTGAGAAGAATAATATATATAGATAATAGATAGATAGTAGATAATAGAAGAGGAGAAGAGACCCACCACACAGACAAGACACACACCCCACACACACCCACACACACACACCACAGATATTATAATATATATATATTATATATAAAATATAATATACTATATTTATATTATATATTTATATTATATTATATATATGTGGTGTGTGTGTGTGTGTGTGTGTGTGTGTTATAATATTATTTTTTTAATTTATATATAAAATTAAAATTTTATATAAAATTAAAATTATTTTAAATATATATATATGTATTGTGTGTGTGTGTGTGGTGTGTGTGGTGTGTTGTTTATGTTCGTATGGTGTCTTTGTGGTATGGTCGTGAAAGCGCGCGCGCGCGCGCGCGTGTGTGTGTGGTGGTGTGTTTGTGTGTCCGTTTTATAAATGGAATTTTTATTAATTTAAAATTTTTTTGTTAAATATAAAATATATATATAATATATAAATATATATATATATATATATATATTATAAAAATATATAATAAAAGAAAAGAAATATAAAAAATTACATAAAAAATATAATATACATATTAGGTAGTATACATGCAACTATAAAAAATGAAAAAATTGTAACATATATATATAAAAATATATAATATATTTTAATATATATATATATATATATATTTTTTATATTATATATTTTATATATATATATATATATATATATATGTATATATATATATATTATATGTATTTAAAAATATATATAATATATATTATATATTATATATATATATATATATAAAATTTTTATATATTTTTGTGGTGTGTGTGTGTGTGTGTGTGTGTTATGAAAATTATATAAATATATTTTAAATATATAATATATATATAATATATATATAATATAATATCATAATATTATACATAAATACACAAAACGTAAATAAATTTTAAAATTTAAAGCACTAAAAAAAGATGTTACTATTATTATATATATATTATAAAATATATATATATATAATAAAAATATATAAATATATGATTTGTTTTACTGTATATATAATAAATATATATTTATATATATATAATATATATATATATATTATATATATATATATAATTTTATGTATTATATATGTTATAATATATTATATATATAATTTTAATATTAAAAATATATATTTTATTTTATATATATATAATATAATATATATATATATTATATGAAATTATTTTTTGTTGTTAATGTATATATATTGAATACATACTAAAAAACAGACACACATACAGGCACACACAAAACACAAACAAAAACACACACACACACACCACCCGCGCGCGAAACCCATATATTTTAACAACACACACATATATATTTTATATTTATATATATATATATTATATTATATATATATTTTAAATATATATATATAATATATAATATACACATATATTTGTGGTGTGTTATATTATTTTAATAATATATATAATATATATTATATATTATATATATATATATAGATTAGATAGATAGAAGATAGATAGATAAACAGACACCACACACACACATATATAATATATTATATAAAATTATATATTATATTATAAAATTTTATTATTATAATATATATATATATAATTAAAAAATTTGTGTGGGGGTGTGTGTGTGTGTGTTATATATTATATATAATATATTATATATATATTATATATATATAATATTTTTAATATATTATATATATATAAAATGAATAAAAAAAAAGCCCCGGGTTTTATACAAGGGAAAAGAAAAAACCCCAAATACAAAAATAGATTTATTGAAAGTGGGGGATACAGTTCGAAATCCCCTGGATTCCATCTTCAGGTCGAAGAGGAAAGGGAGAGGGGGGGTTTAAAAAAAGAGGGAGGAGAGGCAACGCGGTAAGACGGGCAGGTGAGGACAGACAAACAGAAGCAGGGGGAGGTCACTCAGTGGGAGGATCGGGCGGACAATCGCCGGGGGCCCGGCAAGGGTAGAAGGCGGAGGATAGGGGAAGAAGGAGATTATCGCAGGAGAAAAGGCCCCCTGTTCAAGTTTATTTTGGGCAGCAGCTTTAAAAGGGGGAAATCCCCCAGTCTGGGGGAGTGGACACGGAAAAAGGAAAGATAATCCGCGCTGCTGACCAGCCATCGATGGCCAGTGCCCCATGATGGCAAAAGAGGGCGTTTTTGGTTGTGTCCCGGAATAGCGTATTATGTTGAGACAGAGTTTGGTAGATGGCCCTGTTTCGCCAAAGTACTGCTTATCACAAGAGGCCTGGGAACAGCTAAGTGCCACCTTCGGGGAGGAAGGAGGGCTGGTAGGGACCAGGTTGCGAGGGAACTGTCACCTGGCGAACGATCACTTGCAGTTGAGAGGGTGAAGGGGCGACGGGGAGGTAGATTTTTCAGTTTAGGGCAGTCTGGGACGGCAGTGAGGGGTTTTTAGGAGGAGAGTCGGGGGAAGGTACGCCTGCCCCGGAAAACGCGGCGTCGAAAATGCCGGGGAGCCCAGTTTGGAAACGAGCGACGAAGGGAAACGATCCTTATCCAGGTACTGGGGGTCACGATGCGAAAGGGGGGAAGGAACAGCGAGGTGGGAAACCTCTTCACATGGGGGGGTGGTATGAGAAGAATGTATGTACATACCACTATATAGGCTTCCTGTATATGGAGAAGGAGAAGTGGGCGCGAGCGATGGGGGGAAATGGGGGTTCCAAAAAAAGGGGGCTTGTTGTCAACCTCCCATTCCACCGAAACGGGTGGAAGGAGAGACAGAGTCGCTGCATCAGGGAAATATATACATATAAATATATATATAATATTAAAATATATATATATATATATATATATATAATATATATATTTATTATATTTTATATATATATTTTAATATATATATATATATTATAGATATATAAAGAGAGAAAAAGAGGGAGGGAAGGAGAGAGAGAGAGAGAGTAAAACATGATACACACAACATACAACACACACACACACACCACAACACAAAACACCACACACACAATATTATATATATATATATTTATTAATATATATATTAAAAAACATACCACACCACACAACCCAACACACACAAAAAAACCACACCACACACACACAAAAACCACGCCAACACACACACACAACACACACACCACACACACCACCCACACATATATATATAATATTATATATATAATAATAAAAATATATGTATATTAATATATTTACATATTATATATAAAATTTAATATATATATATTATATATATATTATATATATATATGTGTTTTGGTGGTGGTGTGGTGTTGGTTTTGGTGTTGTGTGTTTTTTGTTGTGCGTGTGTGTGGGGTTTGTGTGTGTTTAGGGGGGTGTGTGGTGTTTGTGTGGGGTTGTGTGTGCGTGTGGGTTCAGTTTGAGCCGCCGTGGTCACGATGTACTTAATTGTAGTTTTCATGTTGTGATGATTTGGAGTGATACGTGGTGGGGGCCCCCATTTTTCCTTTTCCAGGGGAAAGTGCGGGTTTTTTACCTTTTAGGTAATCATTCTCATTATCCGGATTGGGCCAGCACTAATTTGGGCTGGCTCCCCCAGTGGAAAAAATTGGCAATCGATGTAAATTTCCTTCCCCAAGGAACTTCATCGTATCTAGGTTCGATTTGCCCTAAAATTTGTAAGTCAGTCGCCGCTAAACATACGCGCGCAGGCGATGGTGTGTGATGGATGCCCCCACGCACTCGCATGCCGTTTGGGGTGTGTGCATTTTCCCCTGATAATATAATACATATATTATATTATTTTATGAAATTATATATTTTATATATATATATATTAAATATATAATATATATATATATATATAATATGTAATGTTTATATAAATATATGCTTTTTAAATTTTTTATTTTTTCTTTCCTTACGACTATTCCCATCTATAAAACTTAGACCCCTCCTGGTTTCTTCCATGTTGCAGTCTTTCCAAATTGGGGTCCAGAGGTTGTTCAGATCATCTTTAACCTTGTCTTGGGTTTCCCCGGGGACCTTTTTCATTATTATTTTCCCATATTGTATTATAATTTTATTATTTTATTTTAAATTATTATCATTATGTTATTATAAGGGGTTTGTTGTTTTATCCCCATTACAAAAAAAATTCGTTATTTTTATCATTTTTCATACTGCCATCTCAGTCAAAATTATTTCAATTATGATCCTTTATCATTATGAACTTAAATTTTGCCCAAAATTAAAATTTTCAATCGAAAAATAGCTTTTTTGGGGATTTTTTTCCCTTTTTCTTTTTTTCATTATAAATGGACACCATCTTTTTATTATCATCATGTTATCCCATTTACATAAAAAACATTATTCCACATTTTATCAAAAAAAAACTTTCCCCATCATTATTATCAAAATTACCTTTAATCATCATTACATCGTTATTATCATTGTTATTGTAATTCTTGAAAATATGTATTTTTTGTTGTAATATAAAAATAATAATAAAAAAAATAAAATAATAATAAAAAAAATATTTTTTTTATAATAGCTATAATGAGAGATAACATTAATAAGTAATTTTTACTATTTTTATTTTTGTTGCTTTATCATTTCATTAGTACTGGTTATTTTGTAATTTTTCCCGTTTTTATCAAGATTACATATTATTATCTTTTAATCATTAATCTTTAAATTTTAAATCTTATTGTCTTTTAAATCATTTTATTATCTAATCTTTTTTCTTTTAACCTTTAAAAATTATTATCATCTTATTGTCAAAAATTAAGGGTTTTTTTTTTAATCTAAACATATTATGGTATTATTATTAAAACATCATCATATTATTACTTTGTTTATATCTTATCCTTTATCTCAATTGTTTTTTTTACTTCATTTTTTTTATCAATTTTTGTTGTAATAATAATAATAAAATAAAAATAAATAAAATAATAAAAATAATAATAAAATAAATGCAATAATGATAATAATAATAAAAATAATAATAATAATAATAAAAATAAAAATATTATCACTATTTTTTCATTATTATCATCATAATCATTAGAATGCGGGTTTATTGTTTTTGTTCCAGTATTATCAAACTTACCCTTTTTATTATTTCAGCTTTATACATCGCACATTTGACCATTATTTTATTATTTTAATCGAAAAAAGACTTTTTTTGAGTGTTCTCCGATATTTTAAGATTTTTCCAGTTTTTTCTCGACTTTTCGGATTCTTTTTTTTTTTTTATTATTATAAATGGACACTATATTTTAATTACACATTTTCAACATTATTCGTTATTCATTTTTTTGATCAATTTTAAAATTTTCAAAATTTTTCATTTTTACTGTAAAATTGAATTTAAATTAATAATAATAATAATAATAAAAAATAAAAATAATAATAAAAAAATAAGATAATAGTAATAAAAATAATAATAATAACAACAATAAAATAATAATAAAGATAATAAAATACTTTATTATTATTTTGCATCCATTAAAATACTATAGATTTATAGCTATTATCCCCCTTATTAAAAAATCATCATTATATTATCATTATGTTATCGCCATTTCATGATTTTTTCCCTTACGATTTCTTTTTTTTTATTATCTTAATAATTTCCTTTTTTTGAAAAAAAAAACTATTTTTTTTAAAAAAGTGTTCTTGGTCTATTTTCAAAAGTTTTTTCCCTTTTTAACTTTCGGGGTTTCTATAAAAAGGGCACTATTCCTTTCATCTGCAAAAAGTTAGTGGTGATACATTTGCGGTCAGGAAACGTGCCCGAACAGGGGTGTGACAGAGCTTTGCAATGAGACATCATTCAGTGGCAGGGGGTTATCTTGCTGGATCACATCGTCTTCAGAGGCCCAAATATAAATGAACCAGACCAGTAAAAAGGGAAAAAAAAGGAAGAGGAGATAATTTTAAATTTTTAAATCACCCTTTCCCAAAATGGCAGAAAAATTTAAAAACGTAATAAGAAACTTTTTTTGTTT
>NW_023649824.1:0-2500 GCF_015228065.2 Penaeus monodon | reverse complement strand
TTTTTGTTTTTTATTTCCCAAGAAATAGAGAGAAAACAAAAGGGGACATCAGTACTTTTTGCATGGACCTGGCTTGAGTCCCAATCTCCTGTTGGGGTAAGATAATAAGGGAAAACAACAATGAAAATCCACGGATTTACTTGAACTTCTTGTGGGTGTGTGTGTGTGTGTGTGGTGGGGGGTGTGTGTGTGTGTGGGTGTGTGTGGTGTGTGTGTGTGTGTATGTGTGTTTTGTGTGTTGGGTGGGTGTGTGGGGTTTGTGTGTGTGGTAGCTCATGCAGAGAATGCATCAAAAACACAAAGATTAATGTTCATTTTAAAAATACTGCAATAATTGGCAATGGTACTATGCAAAATTATTTCTACTACCAATTGAAATTTAAAATTTAAAGATTCAAAAAAGTACGCACTAAAGAAAGGTGACATGAATAATTATTTACAAGCTTTCTCGCAAAACAATCTTCCTGAAAAGCCAAGGGACCTGTCTGGCTATGCTGTCGACTACCAAAATTCATAGATGGGGAGTCCCCCTTTTCCAAAATGCTGAATAAAATAAGTGCCGAAGAGATGGAACTTAAAAAACCTCTCGTGACCCCCTCGTGGGAAATTTAAAAACCCTCACGAAACCCCAAGATCGCTTGGGGTTTACCTAAAACAACTACGACTTTTAAAGGGGGGTAGGCTGATTAAAGTGAAAAATGATTCTAGCTTAAAATAGTCCCACTTAATAAAGGACTACTGTGGGGCACATGCTCAAAGTTGCCTATCAAAAAGAAAAACTTCGTTTTACTATTCCTATTTCGTAATGTCGCACTAGATCTATTAGGCGATTTCGTAACCCGGGTTTTTTCACATCCCTGTGCACTATGGTTTGGGGAAAATTCTAATCTATACTCAAAAAAATAACTTTATACAATCGCTTACTGCTCTGCTCTAACACCGATGCGTGTCACCAAGCGCAATTATTGATGCTACGGTTATCTCCCTGGTGTCAAAAACAACAACCAATACAGGAAAACAAACAATCATCTCTTTTCCCTGCCCCGACCATCCGACCCGGAAGGGAAGAGAAAGGAGGTCAGGACTGGGGGGAGGAGAGGAATGAGGAAAAAAAGATTGAGGGGCCCTTATAATGAAGAAACATAAACCTTAAATTCATTGTATTGAAACAATAAAAAAATCTGAAATGAAGTTTAACTAATTTTTTAATGAAAGACATTCGTGTTTGTTGACCGCACTAAATTAAATGGAAATTTAACCCGAGACCCAAAGATAGAGTGAGGACGCTGCCAATTCCCGTCATGAACATTCCCGCACTTACACTTTTACCCGGCAAGCCATGTGAGAGTGATGCAATCACTTAAACATTTAGGGGGAAGAGGAAAGAATCGAAAGGGGCTAAATGTGTACTGACGTGGTATAAAAACTGGGCTTCGTGGAAATGTTTTTCAAAAGGGATTTCGTAGACTGTGTGGCCAGTTGCGAGCTAAATGACACAACTACCATGCTGCCACAGTTTTTTAATGCAGTTTTAGACCTCAAAATAATGGGCCCTTTAAATGACTTGCTCTTTATTGGAAAACAAAACAAAACAGTAAGAACACACGAGACATTGTCCCTTTGGGGGGCGCGTGTCGCGTGTCCGGGCCGCCAACTTTGGGGGGGGGGGGGGGGTCATAGCTGGGAGGGACCCGGGCAGGGGGCTTCTGGGGGGGAACGAAGGGTCAGACGAGGTCGATTAATCTCATCTGAGCCCTCACTGGTTCCAAAATTTAAATTTGGCCAGGGTAAACCCACGGGGACTTTTCGATAATGGGTTACACAAAACGTGTTTTTTGTGCTGTCCGTGTGTGGTGGTTGTGTGTGTTGTGTGTGGTGTTTGTGTGTGTGTGTGTGTGTGTGTGTGTGTGTGTGTGATGTTGTGTGCTATTTGTTAAATTTCTAAATTTCAATATGTTCTCTAGTTTTTGAACCCTTTTATTCTGTATTGTATGATCCTATACTAATATAAATTAAGCAAAATTTTTCTTTACGCTGAAAAAATAATCAAAAACAATGATGATATTCTGAATATGATTAGAAAGTAAATATAGCAAAAATTTTCCCACTCGTTTTTTTCCCTGCGTTAGAAGAAAAATCAGCGGACCAAAAAAATCTGAAAAGTTTTTTTTTTTCTTTTTCAAAAATTTTAGCTAAAAGCTGCAACGTGGGTCAAAGTGGACTTTTCTCTGCCTCCCCCCCTCCACACCATTCCTTCTCCCCCTCCTTCATGTCAGTAAGAAAAAAGCAAATTTAAAACGATAATTTGGCTACCCCTGAGTAAAATTAGGCAAAAATTTTGAGTTAAAGCCCTTCTTTTTTTTATGTGGCTTTGGGGCAGCCCACAACAAAGGTGATTCATTTGGGTACTTTAGCCTCAGAAATTTTTAGAACGTAACCTATCAGACATACTCTACACACACACACCACAAACACACACAACACACACCCCCACACCACA
>NW_023649822.1:2500-6246 GCF_015228065.2 Penaeus monodon | reverse complement strand
TTGTTTTTGGGCCGGGAGACCTCTGGGCCGGGGCTTCCTCATTGCTAATGTCACAGCCGCACAAGTGACTCCAAGGACTCAGATAGGATGGCAACATCGTCGGCAAAGTCAAGGTCCGGACCTTAATATTGCCTAGTGTTGCTCCGCACTGACTTGGCTAGTAGCTCTGCCCATTATCCAGTCCATACAAGTGTTGAAAAGTGTGGGTGCAAGGACACAGCCTTGCCTCACCCTGAATTAACAGGAAGAAGTCGACATACCCCACCACACTTTACAGCACTTTCAGTTACCAGTATAGAGGCTTGCTATCAGGCCAATAATCTGTGTCGGAATTCCCCTGAGCCTCAGGATCTCCCATAGCGATTTCCCGATGCACCGAGTCAAACGCCTTCTTGAGGTCGATGTAGGCTGCAAGCAACCCACGACCAAACTCACGACGGCGTTCCACAATTACTCGAAGCGCTAGTATACGGTCTATTGTGGACTTGCCAGGAGTAAATCCAGACTGCTCCGGTCTCTGGTGCCTCAGTAGGTGGTTGCGGATCCGTTTCAGAAGAATGTGGGCGAGAACCTTGCCTGGTATGCTGAGCAGTGTAATGCCACGGTAGATGCTACAGTCCCATCGATCCCCTTTCCCCTTCCAGAGAGGGATGACCACGCCCCTCAGCAGGTCAGGAGGAATGGTACCAGACTGCCAAATGGCAGTCAGGACTGTATGCAGGCCCCGAGCCATAGGTTCACCCCCAGCCTTTAGCAATTCAGCAGGGATATCACATATGCCTGCAGCTTTCCCACTCTTCAGCTGGAAATCGCCAGCCTAACCTCTGTTAGGGTAGGAGGTTCCTCGCTGATGGGTGGGTCCGGCACAGGCACTGAGACATCGCTTGCATCCAAGCTAACTGTTGGAGGGTCCACCTGGTACAACTGTTCAAAATACTCAGCCCAACGTTCACGAACCCCAACATGATCTGAGATGATCCGTCCATCCGCTGATCGGACTGCAGCATCTGTGAGGAGGGCTTAGGGTTCAGTTTTCTCAGGCTTGGTAGGCAGGGCGAAGGTCATTTACCAAGAAATGGCCTTCGACCTCCTCAGCAAGATTCCTGATGAACTGTTCCTTGTCCCTTCTCAGCAGTGTCCGAGCCCTACGCACCATGGAACGACGCAAGACTTGATTCCCATTCAGCCGAGCCTTGCGACACGCTTCAGTGGCCTCTAATGTCTCCAGGGAGATGGTATTCTGCCTTGTCCTTGGGCGTACGCCAATGGACTCCTGAGCTGCTTCGAGTGTTACGCGCTGAAGGACTCCCACAGAGCAACTGGATCCGTCAGGTTGCTGGTTTCTGAGAATCGGTCAGAGACTGCCGTGGCGAACCCACGGGCACACTCCTCCTCCCTTAGTCTGTCCAAGTGAAACACCTTAGGGTGGCCACTGGAGGGATGGGGAGTTTTGAAGTGGACCCGCAGAGTAGCCACAAGCAGCCTATGGTCGGTGCCACAGAACTCAGCACTCCGTTAAACCCTGCAGTTCTGGAGGATCCTCCATCGCGTGCTGACAAGAATGTGGTCGATCTCCTTGGCCACATTACCCGTATCGCTGTACCAAGTCCAGCGATGCGAGTTGGAGCGCTGGTACCAGGAGCCAGAGATCCTCAGTTTCTGGGACCTAGCAAAGTCCCGGAGATGGAGGCTATTCTCGCTACTGGGATCAGCTCCCGAGCCATGGGGGCCGACAGACATCTCGTAGCCAGCTCGGTCACAGCCGGATACCGCATTGAAGTCGCCCAGAACAATGCGAAATGTCTCGCCGGGGGCAATCGTCTGCCACAGATGCGAGTTTGGCGTAGAACGCCTCTTTCACATCGGTTTTATGTACATCGGTAGGAGCGTATACAGCAATAAGAGACAAGAAGCCAAAAGCATGCTTCAGTCTCAGTGCCATGATACGCTCATCAACCGGTGTCACCTCGACTACCGCAGGCTGAAGTCGACTGGAGATGGCTATGGCTACACCCTGGAGGTGGTGACCATCGCTGCGGCCCGACCAGTAGTAGGTGTAACCACCCACACTGATCGTGCCGCTACCAGGTCTTCTCACCTCTGAGAGGGCAGCCACCTCAACTCCCAGTCGCTTCAATTCCCGCGATAGCAGAGGTAACCGCTCATCCTGCCGCAAGGACCGGATGTTCCAAGCGCCTACCCGGAAAGCACGCCTAGGTTAAGCCTCGGGTGGTCACTCCGGGGCACGCCACCTCTGCCGCCCCCGCCAACACAGCCCCAGATAAAGGGAGTCGGCAGGCTGTGGGGCCGCCTATCCACCTGTGGGTTCCCGAGGGCTTTCCCCACAAGCTTCATGGTGGGTTGGCACCTGCCGGGGCGCAGGCGGGACGAGTAACTCTCGTTCCAATCCTGCACCCCGACATTTGCCCTCCCAGCGGGACCCACAGCCCACCTTACTTGCTGGGTGGGAGGGACAACACCCCTCCCCCCAGCATTTCCATTCACGTGAGACGTTGCCAGAGGGTCATTCTGGGGGGAGGAGGACTGGCAAGGCCCACCTCCCCCGATCCGCCTTTTACCCCAGGGTGGCTAGGGGGCAGGAGTTGGTACGAAGCCAGAGCGTGTCCACACGCCGGTGGGCCATAACTCCGTACCTCGGGGCCCCCGCTGCTCCGAGATCCCCCACAGATTTAGCCTGGGACCGCAAGGTACCCAGTTACCCATGGGGGCCACGAGGAGGCACTGCAGAAGTCTTAATGATGGAGAGGCTGTGCCCGGGCAGGGGAGACTTATGCAGAAACTGCTCCCTTTTTCGCACTGGGCTAGCCAGGGGTGGAAGCTGCAAGCGAGAAGGCATGCAAGCACTTAACACTATCTAGGCTACCACACCATCGCTTCACATCACCATGCACGTGAAGCACCCACATACATTACATATATATATATATATAAAATATAATATATATATATATATATATATTTTATATATATATATATATATATGTGTGTGTGTGTGTGTGTGTGTGTGTGTATGTATATTTATAAATAATAAAATATATATATAGATATATATATATATAGATATATATATAGATATATATAAAATTTTGTATATATTTTATGTATACATGTATATATATACATATTCATTATATATATATTTATATAGATTATTATCATTATTATGATAAATAATAATATAATATAATAAAAATTTAATAAAATAATAGTAAAATAATAGTAATGAAATAATAATGATAAAAATAATAAAATAAATAATAATGATGATGATAATAATATTAATAATAATAATAAATAATAATAACAATAATAACAACAACAACAATAATAATAATAATAATAATAATAATAATAATAATAACAATAATAATAATAAAAATAATAATAATAAGGCTAATAATAATGCTACGCCAGTGGGTCTTTGTCTCTGTGCGAAACATGTGTTAACATGAAAAGGAAGACCTGGGTATGTGTTAACATGAAGGGACCTGGGCAAACATGACGCAACTGGCTGTGAGCGGAGGAGCGGAGGAACAAGCCAAGAGGGAGACACAGTTGGGTGCTGCTCCTGTGAAGACCTCGTGTGTGCCCTTGTGACCTGATATAACTTTGTGTTGCCCTGTTATAAGCTGTATCGTGCAGTGTGACATGCTGGTTTCCCCCTCTGTTGTGCCTATAGAAAAGTGTGCGGGTAAATAACTTGTGTAAATAAAGGAAAGACTGTC
>NW_023649821.1:0-2500 GCF_015228065.2 Penaeus monodon | reverse complement strand
AGTCACAGCCTAACAGTTTTTCCAATTCTTGATCCAATTTAGGTTGTCGACCTCTCCACTGTCTTCTTTATTTTGTAAGTCCATTTGCAGATTTTCAAAACCATTTTCAAGCTCGGAAATCTTGGCTAGTATTGGGTTTTTATTTCAGATCTTGTAGGATTGATGAGATCCTCCCAGCTAAGGCTGAAATTGTCCTTTTCGTACGACATTAGCATTTAAGTCACCTGGACTGATGTGATCAGCTTCCTTGCTAAAGCTGTCAAATCTTCTTCACTTTCTGCCACATCTACAGATCGCAAATAATGGCTTATGGGAGCCATAACTTCTGGGATCCTACATGGGGGGGGAGCCTTCAGGGTCACATTGCCAGAGCTGTAGTCTGTTTCCTCCTACAGCTGCTTCCCCGTCCACTTTCCCTGCTGAAGGAATGTCCACTTGCAGATTTTAAGTCGCCATCACTATCAGAACTAACCCTTTTACTCTCTTTTTATCCTTAGATCTTTTGCACCTTTACGGTCCTTACAGTTTTGGGATCCATAGGTCATTTCCAAAGCGATTTGCGGGATTCTTTAAGCTTCCACCCCAAAAAACTACTGAAGCGGGGGCTTCCCCTGGGGAAAAATACCCCACTGTTTCTTCCGATTCATCAAGACCCTTTTTGTTGTGCCTCCCTTCTCTTTCCCCCTCTCTGATCTAAATCATCTCGGTGGTGACCCCTTTTACTTTTTCTTCACCTCCTCCCAAATTTAAAGGAACTGCGCTTTAACTTTTTTTGGGGTTTTAAATTCCTTTACAACTTCCCCAAAATATTGCCCAAAAACTACTGTTTTTTTTTCCCACCCATGCCACCACATATGTTTTTTACAGATCCCCTCCGTCCTTTCTTGGGGGTGGAAACAGCGAAGCTCTTTTCACAACACCCCGACGGAGACTCTCCCCCTTCTGTTATGGGGAGGTGGCCGAGACCAAGAGTTACCCCCAGCCACACAAGTCCCCTGAGGTGAGAGTGGCTGCCCCCTTCCCCCGCCCCCTCTTAAGCATAAGTAGCTCCTTCCCCATTTCGTGTCAAAGGGTTTTTGGGTTTCCCGCTCCACTCCGTCTGTCGCACTGCCTCGCCCCTCCTTCTATAGTATGGCTCAGGAGTTCTGAACGGTGGTATCACCATTCTGAAAAAAATCACAATGGTTGTTTGTGTTAGCAGCCTTTTCCTACCAGAACCTCTACCATTGGTTTTCACTCCCCCCCATCAGAACCATAGTTTTCTGCAAATGGGACTACTGATTGTTGCATGCTGGAACACTTTTGAAGTCTCCTTCAAGTTGGTTTATTAGTTTACCATATTTCATGGAGTTGGAGGTGTCTTTCCATCCCAGGGTCTTGCTTTAGGTACCCCCCTATCCCCAGGACTCGTTTAAGAAATCTCTACTTCCCCTTTCTCAGATAACCCGGTATCGGGATCTGGCTGGAAGATTTTCAGGTCAGGATTTCCTCTTTAATATTTCGACGACTTAAGACTCTGTGGGGGGTCCCTAAATTAGGGGTTTTCCTCGCTTGAGTTTTTGTCTCTGGAGCCTTCCCAAAAGAGGGCCCTCAGGTCAGATACGAGTCCTAAAATGGATTTGAGGCATTATAAGTCGCTGAGGGTCAGTCAATGAATGAGACTTCTGCACCCGTAATTAAATCAGGTTTGCCAGGGGCACAGTAAGCATGGGCATGCAGCGGTGCCTTTTAAAGAATTTGCACTCTTACTTAAATCAGGGCCCCACCCCTTTTAGCAAAAATTCCATAGCCTTATTGGTCAAAGAGCCAAAATTTGTTTGCATTTTCATCTTCGGGGGTTAGTTTCATCAGTGTCTGCAAGTTAGTATTAAAAATAGTATCGTAGCAAGACCAATAGCACTATCAATCAAGTCACTGATGGGACTGTGCCGAGACTAAAGTGCTGCCCATGGGGATTGTCTCTGTGTTGGTAGTGCTGCCATTTTTTACATGTCGAATGCTATTACTTCTACCTAAGTAACTATCCCTGACATCAGTAGGGGTTCCCGCAACCCATGTCTTTGCGAGGAGTATTCTTTTGAATTTTTCTGTAGGTTTTGGGGGTGTTTTACACACCAGCCTAAGGTTTTGGGTTATTCATGCCTTCTCTCAAATTAGTGGCACTACCAAATGCCTGTCTTAGCGGGAAATTGGGCTTTTTCTTCCAAGTTTTAGAGCATACCCAAAGAATATCTTTTGTCTGGTAACATAAGCATCTGCCATATCAAAATACCCCGAGTTTTTCAGTGTTAAAAAGGAATCATCTCTGGGTTTTTCATGCTTTGCCGACTATAAGCTTGCACATTTTCCTGCTTCTCAAAGGACTTTTTTTCTAATCTTGTCATCCTCTTTTAGATGGTGATGCTACCTACATCTCTCATATTAGAATATTTTGCCAAGGGGTTTCTTTTAGACTTTAGTGCTACCCCTGCTTTTCAATGAAAGAGTACTAAAACACAGA
>NW_023649820.1:5000-6246 GCF_015228065.2 Penaeus monodon | reverse complement strand
ATATAATATATATATATTATAATGATTTATTATAATATATATATATATATATATATAATATATAAATATATATATTATATATATATATTACACACCCCACACACTACACACACACACACAACACACACACACACACGCACACACACACACACAAACACACACACACACAACACCACACCACACACACACACACACACACACACACACACGCGCACACGCACGCACACCAGCACACACAAACACACACAACACACACACACGTGTATGTGTGTTTGTTTACTTAGGTATATACTGACAGAGAGAGAGAAAGAGAGAGAGAAAGGAAAGAGAGAGAGGAGAGGGAGAGAGAGGAGAAGAGAGGATAAGAGAGGAAGAGGGAGAGAGAGAGAAGAAGAGAGAGAGAGGGGAAGAGGGAGAGGAGAGAGAAGGGAGGGGGAAACCATCGTTTTTTATTAACTTGGATTATTTGAGGAACGAGTGAAAAAAAAATTTTAGTTAGTATTCTTTTTCACGTGTTGACGCAAAATTCTAAAGGATTTAAGGGGAAGGAGAGATAATGGAAAAATATAATGAAACAGTTGGAGAACTGTCAAATTTAAATACGAAAAATGTGGGACGGGAAAGAAATGAGAAGACATTAATAATGAAGTAAACTGATACCAAACTATCTAAGTTCCTCGTTACGTTCGACAATTACGTCTGATAATCATGAATCATTTTCATTACATAATGAAAACTTTTTTTTAATTCTCATATTCCATTTACGGATTAGGATCAGGAAAGGAGGGTTGTATAATTCTGATTTGGAACACAAGGATATTAATTAATTAAAAAAATTATTACTGACTCATAAGCCATATGTGTTCCCCTGCATTTTTGTTATTGCAGTTGTGGTTATATTTTGTCATTTGTTCATTTTTTCTATTTTTTGTATATCATCTTTTCATTCGATTTCATAAGATTTGATAATGATTAGAATAAGAATCTGAAATAGCATATAACATGACAAAATGATTAATTTGTTGTGTCCTAATGGTTTTATTAAAAATGTTTATCTTTGTACGAAAGTTTGTTCTGAAATGCAGTTCTAATCTTATTGTGTGCAAGAACCTACCATTTTATCGATTTCCCTTTTTCCTGTAATAACATTATTTCAAGCGATTTTTCTTGGTCTGAACATCACATCACTTACATTTATTTTAATATAATCCTTGCAAAATCGCGGGAAGGTACCAATGATGGTAGT
>NW_023649818.1:0-6248 GCF_015228065.2 Penaeus monodon | reverse complement strand
AAAATTTTGCTTTAAATAAAAAAACCAAAAAAAAATAAAAAAGAAAAAAAACAAAAATAAAAAAAAAAAAAAAAAAAAAAAAAAAAAAAAAACCAAAAAATTTTTTCCCATTTTTTTAAAAAATTTTTATATTTTTTTCTTTTTTTTTTTTTTTTTTTTTTTTTTTTTTTTTTTTTTTTTTTTCTTTTATTTTTTTTATTTTTTTAATTTTGTTTTTTTAAAATTATTCCCAGTTTTTAAAAAAAATAAAAAAAAAAAGATTTTTTGAAATTTTTAATTAATTTAATTTCTTTTTTTAAAGATTTTAATTTAAAAATTTTTTAATAATAAATAAAAAAATTTAAAAATAAAAATAATAAAAATAATAATAAAATTTAAAAAAATAATAATAATAAAAATAATAAAAAATAATATGATTATAAAAATAATAAATTTAAATTAATTAATTTTCAAAGTTATCAAAATTCTCTTTTTTCTCATTTTTATCACATTTTATGTTTAATACATTCTGGAAATTTTATCTTTATTCCCCTAAAAATTGCCAAAACACCAAAGAAATCAAAAAAAAAGCTTTTTGGGGGAGATACTCTCAAAAGGCTATATTTCGCTAGTTTTTTGCCGCTTTTCGATTTTTGGGAAATTTTTTTTCTTATTTTTTTTATATTATATTGGACCAATTCCTGTTATTATCCTCTTTATCATGATATACATTTTACGTTATCATATCATTATCCATTATCCTTATATCATCATTATATATATTGCATTATTACCATCTTTATTGAATTTTTATCTTTTATTATTGCAATTTTTGGATTTTTATAGTTAATTTTTCAAAAATCAATAACCACAACAATAATATAGTAATAACAATAATAATACATAATACGATTTATAATAATATTTATATCATATCTTAATAGTATCGTATAACTTAATTATACGTTTAATAATTATCTTTGCATTATATATCCAAATTAATAATAATGATAATTAATTACATATAAAACGTACAATATTATAACACTAGATTATATTATTATACTTATGCTTAATATTATTATTGTATATACATATAATAATTTAAAATACAATAATAAATAATAAAATAATAATAATAATAATAATAATAATAATATATAATAATAAATAATTAATAATAATATAATTATAATCATAATTATATATATAATAATATTAATAATATTAATGATTACAAAATTCTTTAATCTCTATTATCATAATTATTAGATTGATAACTTCTAGTAAGTTTATTATTACCCTAATAATTGCCATAATATCAAGAAATAGAAATAAAATATATCATTTTGATATATTAAAAATGTATATTTCTAATTTCAGCTTATTCATTTGAATTTTTTCATATACTTTTTTATATATTATGACACAATTTCGTTATTATCATATTATCGAATTATCATTATTATATTATCAATCATATATATCTTTTTATTATCTCGAATATATATATCAATTTATTACTATATATAATTTTTATATTATATTCATTATTGGATATATATATATTTTCATAATTATATTACTACAACAATAATATATTATAACAATATATTAACAATATAACATTTAAATAATTATTGATATATTATATAATAGTATCGATTATATTATACATTTATAATAATTATCTTAATTATATAATCCAAATAATAATAATGATAATAATAATAATATAAACAATACAAATTATACACTAGCATTATTATAATTATACTTATATTATATTATTATGTTATTATAATATATAATAATAATAATATAATAATAATATAATAATAATATAATAATTCAAATTATCAAAATCTTAATCATTTTATCATATATATATATAATACAATTCTGGTAATTATATATTATTAAATAATTTCAATATCACCAAAAATTAAAAACGTATTTGATTACTCATATCTATATTTCATAATTTTGCGCTTTTATCATTTTGGGAATTTATCTATACTTTTATTTTTAAATCAATTCTCATTATTCTCTATTATGATTATTCATAATTATTAGTTATATATCATTATCTTTGATATATTATATCAATTATTCATATTAATAACACATATTCAATTTTAATTATTATTAATATTATTTATATCATTATTTCAATATACTATTACAAATTATTATTTATAATAATATTTTAATAATATAACATTAAATAATATTATAATTAAAATATAATAACTTATAATATTTATAACAATTATTTGTATTATATATATAAATATAATATTGTATTATAAAATAATAATGATAATAATAACAATAATAAAACGAATAACAATATATAACCACTAGCATTATTATTATATTATGCTATTATATTATGTTATTATACAGTATAATAGATTTTGGCAATAATACTAATAATTAAGATAATAGTAATAATAATAATAAAAAATAATAATAATAATAATAATAATAATAATAATAATAATAATAATAATAATAATAATAATAATGATAATAATATAATATAATAATATTCAAATGTTATCAAAAATTCTCTTTATTCTCACTTTTATCATCATTATTATTATGATTAATACAATTCTGGTAATTATTATCATTATTACCCTAATAATTGCCGAAATCACCAAAGAAATCGAAAAAACGTCATTTTGGAGTATACTCTCAAAAGGCTATATTTCGCTAGATTTGCCGCTTTTTCGACTTTTGGGAATGTTTTTCTTATACCTTTTTTATATTATATATGGACACAATTCCTGTTATTATCATCATCATTATCATCATTATCATCATTATCATCATCATTATCATCATTATTGCAATTATTACCATCATTATTGCAATTGTTATCATTATTATTGCAATTATTGGAGTTATAGTATATATTTTTGCAATAATACTAATAACCACAACAATAATAATAGTAATAACAATAATAATAACAATAATAACGATTTTATAATAATTATTTATATCATTATCTTAATTAGTATCGTTATTACTGTAATTATTACTGTTATAATAATTATCTTTGCAATTATACTACCAGTCCAAATAATAATAATGATAATAATAACAATAATAAAACGAATAACAATATTATAACCACTAGCATTATTATTATTATACTTATGCTTATTATTATTATTGTTATTATTACAGTTATAATAGATTTTTTGGCAATAATACTAATAATTAAGATAATAATAATAATAATAATAATAATAATAATAATAATAATAATAATAATAATAATAATAATAATGATAATAATAATAATATTAATAATATTCAAATGTTATCAAAATTCTCTTTATTCTCACTTTTATCATCATTATTATTATGATTAATACAATTCTGGTAATTATTATCATTATTACCCTAATAATTGCCGAAATCACCAAAGAAATCGAAAAAACGTCATTTTGGAGTATACTCTCAAAAGGCTATATTTCGCTAGATTTTGCCGCTTTTTCGACTTTTGGGAATGTTTTTCTTATACCTTTTTTATATTATATATGGACACAATTCCTGTTATTTTTCATCATCATTATCATGTTAAATCATCTTTTTATTATCGTTATCATAAATTCATATCATCATTATCACCCTTTTATCACATCTTTATCACATTATTGCAATTATTACCTCATTATTGAAATTTGTTTCTTTAAATTATTGCAATTTTTGGGTTTATAGAAATAAAATTTTTTCAATAAACAAAAACCCAAAACAATAATAATAGTAAAACAATAAAAATCCCCAATAAAAAACGTTTTTTATAAAAATTATTTTTAATCTTTAAATTTTAAATTTATACGTTTTTTACTGTAATTATTACTGTTATAAAAATTACTTTGCAATTATACTACCAGCCCAAAAATATAATAATGATAATAATAAACAAAAATAAAACAAATAAAAAATTAAATAACCATTTAGCATTATTTAAATTATACTTTTTTATTTTTAAATTATTTTTTATTATTAAAATTTAAAATAGTTTTTTTTGGAAAATAATACTAATAATTAAGATAATATTTAAATAATAATAATAATAATAATAATAAAATAATAATAAAAAATAATAATAATAAAAAAATAATAAAATAAAATTTAAAAATAAAAAATGTAATAATAAAAAATTTTTAAAAATTTATTCAAATGTTATAAAAATTCTTTTTAAATTCCCCTTTTTTTAAACATCTTTATTATTATGATTAAAAACAATTCTGGTAATTATTATCATTTTTTACCCTAATAATTCCCGAAATAAACCAAAAAAAACCCCCCGAAAAAAAACTTTCTTTTTTGGAGTATACTCTCAAAAGGCTATATTTCCCCTAGTTTTTTCCCCGTTTTTTCGATTTTTGGGGAAAAAGGGTTTTTTTTTATCCCTTTTTTATATTATTTTATGGACAAAATTTTTTATTAAATCATCATTACCCTGATTATCATTATTATTATCTTTTTATCATCATCATTATCATCATTTTTCACCTTATCATCATCTTATCATCATTTTGAAAATTTTTTCCCTTTATTATTGCAATTTTTTATCATTATTTTTCCCCCAATTTTTGGAGTTATAGAAATATTTTTTTGCAATAAAAATAAAAAACCACAAAAAAAAAATAGAAATAACAATAATAATACAATAAAAAACGATTTTAAAAAAATATTTATATCTTTAATCTTAATTGTATCTTTTATTACGAAAATTATTACTTTTATAATAATTATTTTTTGCAATTATACTACCACCCAATAATAAAAATGAAAATTTAAAAAACAATAAAAAAAACGAATAACAATATTAAAACCCACTGCTTTTTTTAATTAATATTTATGCTTATTTTTAAATTATTTTTTTATTTTTAAATTTAAATAATAGTTTTTTTTTGGCAAAAATACTAAAAATTAAAAATAATAGTAATTAATAATAATAATAAAAATTAATAAAAATTTAAAATAATAATAATAAAATAATATAATAATAAATTTTAAAAATTTATAAAAAAATGATTAATAAAAATTTTTAAAAAATATTCTTTTTATTTGGGTTTTCCCCCCCCCAAAAAAATTCTCTTTATTCTCACTTTTATCTTTCATTATTTTTATAAATTAATAAAATTTCCCGGGTTTAATTTTTAAATCATTATTCCTAAAAATTCCCAAAAATCACCAAAAAAAAACGAAAAAACGTCATTTTGGAGTATACCTAAAAAAGGCTATTTTTCGCTGATTTTCCCTTTTTTTTTTCGACTTTTGGGAATTTTTTTCTTATACCTTTTTTATATTATAAAAGGACACAATTCCTGTTATTTTTCTCATCATTACCCATAAATTATCATCTTTATTATCGTTACCATCTCATTATAATCTTTACCCCTCATTTTCCTAAATTATAATCTTTATTGAAATTTTACCATAATTTTTGCAATTTTTTATCATTATTATTGAAATTTTGGATTTATAGTATATATTTTTCCCAATAATACTAATAACCACAGACAAAAATAATAGTAATAACAATAATAAAAAACCCAATAATAAACGATTTTATAATAATTATTTATATTTTAAAAAATCTTAATTATTACGTTATTATTTGAAATTATTACTGTTATAAAAATTACTTTGAAATTTATACTACCAGTCCAAAAAATAATAATGATAAAAATAACAAATAAAAACAAAAACCCAATATAAAACCCACTAGCATTATTATTATTATCTTATGTTTTATTTTTTATTGGTTATTATTACAGTTATAATAGTTTTTTTTGGAAATAATACTAAAAATTAAGAAAATTTAAAAATAATAATAATAATATAATAAAAATAATAATAATAATAATAAAATAATAATAATAAAAATAATAATAATAATATATAATAATAATAATATTAATAATATTCAAATGTATAAAATTTCTTATTCTCACTTTATATCATATTATATATTAATAAATTATGGTAATAATATAATTAATACAATAATTAGCAAATCACCAAAAAATCGAAAAAAAGTCATATGAGTATACTCAAAAGTATATTTCTAATATTACTTTTCGAATATTGGAAGTTTATTATACATTTTAATTTATTTGACACAATTCCATTTATATATATTTATAATTCTCTAATTATTTCATTAATTATTTTCAATCAAAAATTAAAAATTAATTATTAACATCTTAATGTTATATTTCCCTGTTTATCGTTTT
>NW_023649817.1:2500-6249 GCF_015228065.2 Penaeus monodon | reverse complement strand
ATTTTTCTAAAGGTTTTGGGGGATGGTTGGGGAAATTTTCCCCTTCAAATAAAAAACAGTCTTCGTTTTCGTCGAATTTTAAAGGGGATATTCCCCAATGAAATCCATACTGTGGCAATTCTTTAGCTGTAGTTTTGCAGCAGCGAAACCATTTTCTCGAAACCCGGATCCATTCAGGAAGCCATCTCGATCCAGGGTTTGCCATTTTTTGCTCATGATGTTGACTTTAAATAGAAGTGTGCCACACGACAGTTGAAAAAAAACTCAAAAGACGAGAATAGGCCAAAGGGAAATGACGCTCGGGCCCCAGGGGATCCCCGGGGGAGTGGTGAGCTTTGTGAGGAACGTCAAAGTCGGGGAGTCCCCACCGGATACCCTTACACTTTCTATCCGACATTCCAGGGGTTTTCCGAAAGAGCTTTGATGGAGCCCACGATCCAACAGCATCCGTAAAAGCTTCCATCTCTTGGGGGAAGCCGATAAAAGGGGTTTTAAATCTTTGTAAAGTACCAAAGAATAAAACGTTTTTTTGGAAGAAGCAGCGGCATCGCCAAAAGACAAGATTCCATGAGTACGCCCATGGCCCCCAATTTTTTTTCCCGCATATTTGAACGTTATCGTAAACCTTGTCCTTGGGGGAATCAGAGAAAGTCTTAAGTCTTCCACCTTTGCAGCGTTTCATCCGTTGTTTCAAAACCCGCAAAAATCAAGAAAATGTTTTTCAGCTTCCCCTTTGCTTCCACAAAACGAACGACAAGAGCATTGCTCCACAGACTAACATCTTGTGTGAGTCTAGAAGACTGCAAGTACGGGCATCCTTTACTTTCTGAAAATTTCTTTTTTGACATGATCTGCCAGCATTTGGATGAATTCATTGCGTTTTTTTCCCAGGTAATGACCTTTGATTCCCCCGTCGTTTGTCGCCCCCGGTTCTGCCCTGACAACATCAAATTGGACCCAATAGTTCTACGGCCCCCAAAAAGTTTCCCTTGTATATAAAATATATTAATATATATATAATATAATATATATATATTTTATATATATATATATAATAAAATATAATTTTATTATATATATAAAATATATAAAAAATATATAATTTGTTTAATATGAATATATGGGAAAAATTAAATTTTATTATATAAAATATATTATAAATCATACATACTACATAAATATATATATATATATATTATATATATATATTTTTATTTATATATAATATTAAAATAAGAATCTAAACACCCCCGGGCAAAGAAGATCATCATCAGGGTAAACAACAAAAATAAACGTGTACTTTTTTATTTTTTTCAACAAACCCAATACAAACGGAAAAACGGAAAAATGTGCTACACATTAAAAGGAAAAACGTATAAATATACAAATCAAAACATTTTAGAAATGATAAGAAGTCACAAATGTTAGATAGATAAATTACTTAATTGCAAAAAAAGAGAAAGTTTTTAAAATTTCCCCTTTTTCTAAAATATATATGATGTAAAAATAAATTTACTATAAATTATATGTTGTAATTGTAGGGATATATATATATATATAAAAATTTTTATATATATAATATATATATATATATATATATATACCGATAATGAAATTATAGATAGTGAACCTATAAAGGACAAGATAAAAGATTAGGAACCCACGCAGGTCCTCTCGCCGCCCGAAAAGCCCCTCGCCAGCCGTTCCCTCAGACGTCCAAGCATGTTCAATCCCCTTTCCCCTTTTATTCACCATACAATGAAGAAGGGTGAACCTTTACTGAAAACCGGTAGTGAATCTGAGCCCGATAAGGAAGCAGACGCGGTTATATCTCAGCATCATAAAATTTGCATAGCATATACATAATCCCATACTAGGCCATGAAATACATATGCAAGTATAGTAAAATTTTATTACATAGAAAGTGTATACATATGCATATGCTACATACCCATATGATAAAAAACATGGGCCCACATGATATACGTACATTGTATATACATAAAAAGAGAGTACAACCGGCCACCCGAACAACAACTACAGCTTACTTCCAGCCACAAAATGTTAAACTGGCGGTCACACACGAACAGGAGTGATGACAACTCCGACTCGAAGAACCGTAGAAGTTAGAAGCAACTGAACACATGACGAATCGAAGAACCTTTAATCAACAAAAACCCCTCACCTTTATGTGTGGTGTGTGTGTGTGAAATTTATAAAATAATAAAATTTTAAATATATATTTTTATAATATATATATATATATGTAGTATTATTATATATATATATTATAATATATATGATATATATATAAATAAATATATATATATACAATATAGGTATACACACAACATATATATACAAAATTTAATACAAAAAAACAAAAGGGACACATACATACACGAAAACCACACGCACACAAAACACAAACACAACACACACACACAATTTTATATATATAATATATATATGAATATTTTTATATATAATATAATTATTATTATATATATATATAATATAATATATATATATTATATATATATATAATATATAATATGTGTGTGTTGTGTGTGTGTGGGGGTTTGTGTGGGTGTGTGTGTGTGTGTGTATGTATATAAAAGCACACGCAAAATCCATGCACACATACTTTGCAGAGCGGGGGGGGGGTAAAGGGGGGGAGGGTAAACCCGTGTAAATTATGTCAGAGTTAAAGAGAGCTAAATTCATTGTTTTTTATGTCAGGCTTTTTTTCTTTAAATTCTGAAAATTTTGCAAGGTCAACCCCCCCCCCCGTCACCCCCTTCCCCTCCCCCATTTAAAACGCCATCCCTTTATGTCCGAAAACTTAAAAAAGAATATGAGTTTTATGTGATTTAGTTAAAGTGTATAGCAGATTCACGATTACCAAATTATATAGATCCTGCCTTTTAAGCTTCTTAACTAAAGATTTTGGGGAAAAAAACTAAACAACTTCCTTACGAAAGGACCAACTACCCCTAGTGTATTACTTAAGAATTGAGGAACTTCATCTCATTCATTGTTTTTAAATTTCCTTAAAGTTTATTTAAAAAGGAACAAAGATAATCTTGATAAGTTTAAGACTAGGGGTTTAAGAAAAATTTTGAATTTATTTTTCCTTCCTGCAGCCCCGAAATTAGCCTGCTTTTAAAAAGATACTGCAAAGGACAGGCACACATGCATGAAGAGTACCCTTTTACAACATGAGGTTAAAAACAGCCTTATAAATGTGGAGGGGAGATTTGCAAAACCCCCGAATAAAACCCCTGCATGGGTGAGGAAGGTTACTTTTTGGAGCGAAATTTATCCAAGGCACCTTGTGTCTCTTTTGAGTTTTCTTTGCTTTCTTTTTCTTTAGTTTGTAGCACCAGAGAGATTGTTCTTTCCCCCAAATCCCCCTCTCGCTGCTATTGGGGGTCTGCCCAAAAATAAATAAACCTAAAGAGATCAGTGGCGGCCACCCACTGAGTGGCCCCGGGAATCTGGGGGGCCCATGTTTCAAATATTAAAATTTTTGATTTTAAAAAAAAGAATGTTGTAAAGCTTATCCCCGGTTGAGGGCTCTCATTCCCGAAATCTTCAAACTGGGGGCCCTATGCGACAATTAGGTCGTCTGGGGCCCAATCTATATGAAGTCATCCGGGCCCCAATAGTGAACCCGTGGGGGGAGAGTGCATTTACATTCTACCTATTTTACAGCCATAAAAATGAACACTTTATAATACATTCAT
>NW_023649816.1:0-6249 GCF_015228065.2 Penaeus monodon | reverse complement strand
TCCCCAAAAGACTGGGGCCAACCCGGCCCTTTTTTCGGGGGCCCCCGGCCCGGGGTTTTTTTAAAAAATTTTGAGGGGGGGAAAAATTTGATTCCTAAAAAAAAAAAAAAAAAAAAAAAAAAAAAAAAAAAAAAAAAAAAAAAAAAGTAACCCCGGGGCACTCTCCGGGAAAAGGAAACTGGGGACCCTCCCAGTACTCACCCAATAGATACAACATGAAAACTAAATTAAGTTCATGCGGGACCACGGCGGCTCAACAAAAGAACCTCCTAAAAAAAAAAAAAAAAAAAAAAAAAAATATATAAAATAAAGCATAAATAAAAATATTATATTATAATATATATATAATAAAATTTTATAGATATATATATATAATAAATAAAATTATATATTATAAAATTATAATATATAGTTAAATAATAACATATATATTTTTTTAATATATATATATATATAATATATATATTTTTATATTATATATTATTATATATATAATATAGATATTTTAATATAGTATAGATATATATATATATATAATATAAAAATATAATATTATATATTATATAAATATAATATTATACACACACCACACATACTATATTTATATATATATATATATTATATATATTAATAAAATTTTAAATATATATATATTGTGTTTTGGGGGTGTGTGTGTGTTGTGTGTGTGTTACATTATTATCACACAATGTATATACCATAAACGTCAACGGTTTATGACTGGTTGGCAGTGTATTTGGCTATAACAGCTTGACTCCTTATGGCTAAGAGTACAACACTGGGGAAAACGCACGAAGGGGACGTCTTGGGATAAAGCGGTGAAGCGCGGGGTAAAAGTGTTGGGTCAATCCCCCCGAGGGCGCAGGTGGCCCGACTTACACACCCGGGCCCCGGCCACGAACTGTCGGGTCGGCGAGGTCAATTAAAATCGTCCCCCTATGCCCTCGCTGAGTCGTAGTTCCCATTTCGGACTTGAGCCACGTGGAAAACCTGTGGTCTATTGGTAAAATGGCTTACAAAAATAGGTTTATGTATATGCCAATTGCTCGGCCCCCTACTTCGCCTCCCCCTCGGGGCCCTTATTTTTTGCCTCAAGGGGGGGACCCCAAAAATTTTTGGTTGGTCATCTCGTTCTCCGTGCTTTGCTGGTGCATCTTCGGGTTGCTCGTCCCTTCTCCTCTTTTTTTCCGGTTTTTTTGGTTTAAAATCTGTCCTTTTCGACGTCCAAATGTCCTCAAAGGTCTCGCGCAGGGTCCCCTTTGATTTGTCGGCCACCTCGCCCTGCTTCCTCGTAGCCCTTGTCCGGCCTAATCGGGGATGCTCCCCCTCACGTCCCCGTAATCTTCGTGGGGGTTTAATGGGCCCGGGGCCCGGGGGGGTCCGTTCGGATCTCAGGGAGTGTGTTTTGTGTTGACGAGCTTCTGGGTTTGACGGATCTGGGGCATCCGGGCAGGCGGCCCCATCCACAGGCATCCTGAGCGACGGCCGCCTGGCAAGATCCGGTCCTTCCTGGTCTACGGGCGCCCCGTCAGGCGGCCCCATCAACTACATCAGGGGGTTGGCAAATACCGCTCTGACAAACATCCTGGCCACAGGGCCTATGGCATCCAAAGGGTGACGGGGTTCTCAGAGGGCCCTCCTTCAGTGCCGTGCATTTATGTCCAGCTTTTATAGTCGGGGAACCAGATCATACACGTAGGGCCCAATAGTAAGAAAAAAAAGAAACAGAGAAGAGCCATTTAAATTATAGAAATTTGCGGGTTTTAATGTTCGTTTTTTTACTTTTTTTCATCTTTTTTTTCTTTTTTGTGCTTTTTTCACAAAGAAAAAGAATAAAATAGGAGGGGAGAATCATAGCAATCTGCAGGGACCTGGCTTGAACCCCAAAACCATTTCTGAAGTATGAGAGTATAAGGGAAACAACAACGGCAATCCGCAAGGATTTTTTTAATCTTTTGTATCAGAGAAAAATAATGTAAAAAAAATTTGTACATCGGTCGGTCATCGTCATTTTGAAAAAAATCGGGGCTAAGAGATACATAGATTATGCCGGCAACTACGACAACAACAAACCCTATTAATGAAAAAGGTTTCAGTGTTTTTGTTCTCGGGATGGTGAGTGGTGAGTGTGTGTTGTGTGAGCAAGTGTGTGAATGAGAGTGAAAGTGACCCCACACAAAAAAATGTATCCCAATACGGAGTTTAAACGTTCAGTATAACAAAACGAGATAAATTAGTCATGCAGCTATATAAAATTATTTCAACTCCACCTGAATTCAACATTTGATGATATGAGACAAATGACGCACTAAAAAAAGGCGACAGGGAAAAAAAGTTCGCAATTTTTAGCAAGAAAATTTTTCTCGGGTCAGAAAAATCTAACTGGAAGGGTATGTTTTATAAGCGAAAAATATTAAAGCTTAAACCCTACCACAAAAAAGAACGGACGAACTGCAGGTCACACCGACTCAAAAGTTGCCAATAAAACGAATAACTTCAGTCTTACCGTACCTACATCAAAACTATTAGGCAATTTACGCCCCCCTGCATTATTCGGGCTCTCGGGGCACTATGATATGGGGGAAGATCCTACGTTATACTCAAAATAATAAATTTCATAAAAAAATCGCGAAAATAACTCCATTTAGCCCCCGTAGAACGTGTCGCAAGAGAAATGTAAGGGTGCTACGGTTAAAAACAAGATGAAAATTTACGGGAAAAAAACAAGGGGTCCCCTCTTGACCATTTCCCACGCCCAAAAGGGAAGGGGAAAAAAATGGGTCAGGTTGGGGCAGGGCAAGGTACAAGAATAGTGTGAGAATGGCCTTTTGCTGTCATTTTTACGTTTTTTTTTTCCCCAAACAAACCAACAGTTAACACTTTTATGGGGAGAAGAAGGGGAAGGGAAAAGAAAAAAAGAGAGGCCCAAAAATGTATCAGGGGTTTCTGTAGACGAATTGGGGAGCTTCAGCGGTTTTTTTCCAGAGGTTGTGTGTCCGTGTTGCAAGCGCAAAGGAACAATGCCCCCCGCCCCCCAATTGTAAGTCTTAAGAATTTGGTACAGTGGCTGACGGGGTATCAACGTATTAAGACTCACAACACTGTAAAGGGAACACACGCAATGACGATGTCTATGGGTAAAGTGGTGAGCGGGGGGTCACATGTCAGGCTGAACCCCCCAAGGCGAAGGCTGGCCCGCCCTTACCACTTTGGGTGCTGGGCAAAACTATCGGGTCAGGGGGGTCAGATAAATGTCTTCGCCCTGGGTGGTCGATAGTTTCCTATTTTTGGGCTTGGACCACGTGGTAAACTGCCCGTAGTCTATTTGTAAAAAAGGGTCACAGAAAATAGGCTTATGTATATCCATAATATATATTATATAAATATATATATATATATAATAATAATAAAAATATTTAAAATATATTTGTGTGTGTTTGTGTGTGTTTGTTTGTGTTTTGTGGTTTTTGTGTGTGTATTGTTGGGGGTGTGGTGTTTGTGTGTGTGTTGGGGTGTGTGGTGTGTGTGTGTGGTGTGTTGTGGTGTTGTGTGTGTGTTTTTTGTGTGTGTGGGTGGTGTACGTGTGTGTGGTGATGTTATAATTTTTTATAATATACATTATAGTATAATATACCACACAAAAACAACACACACAAAACACACATATTTATAATATTATATAATATAATTATTATATATATAATATATTATATATATAAATGGTTATAAAAGTACATATATCATATATGTACATATATAATAAATGTATATATATGTAATATAGGTATTATAATATATAATTTTATTATATATTTATTAAAAGTGTGTGTGTGTTTTGTGTGTGGGTGTGTGTGGTGTTGTGGTGGGGTGTGTGGTGTATGTGGGTGTGTGTGTGTGTGTGTGTGTGAAGTGAGTGTTGTGTGTGTGTGGGGGGGGTGTGTGTGTGTGTGTTGTGGTGTGTTTGGGGGTGTGTTTTTTGGGGTGGTGGTGGAAAAAATATTTTTAACATAAAATGTGTATTTTACATTAGCATGACACACACAGTATTTTGCCACACCACCACACACCCCCCCACAACCAACCCCCACACACACACAAAACACACCCACACAAATATATATATATAATATAATATATATATATTATAATATTTTATAATATAACATTTTATATATAATATATTAATTGTATATAATGTGGTTACTCTAATTATAATTATATATTATAAATATAATTATATATATTAATATATTAATTTAGAAAGTAAAATATAATGAAAAATATATGTTATATATATATATTATATATATAATAATATATATATTATTATATATAATTTAATTTTAATCATCATAATATTTAAAATATGTAATTTTATCTAATACATATTTTTTCTTTATCTTATATAAATGTAATTAAGGGTATATATCCTTTTACATATTGTCTGTTTGCGTTTGTGTGTATGATTAAAATATATATATAATATTTTTATTAATATATATATATTTATAATATATATATATATATATATATATATATATATATATATCTATATATACATATATATATATTAATATATTTTATATATATTTTATATATTATTTTATTTTACATATATATATATAATATATATATATATTTATATATATTATTATATTATTATAAATATATATACATATATATATATATTAATATATTATTGGGGAACTATCTGTATATATTGTTATATATTTGTAAAATATTTATCTATTATCTATCTCTCTTTCTATTTATATAAACTACTATCTATGTTTTCTCTCGCCCCCATTACATATTAAAAAAACCACATACCACCACACCCCCCCCCACCCAACCACCCCACCCCCACCCAAACACACATACATTAATATTATTATATATAATATATATATAATATTTATAATATTTTATATATAATGTTACATAATATATATTTATATATATATATAATAATTTAAAATATTATATATATTTATATATATATTACCTACATATAATATACTTATATATTTTATATATATAATTTTAATATATTAAAAATTATCATATATTATATATATTATATATAAATATCATCTAAAACTTATATAAATGTATATATAAGCATACTATACTAATCATATTGTCGTTTGGTTTTGCCTATTTAAAAATATTTTATATATAATATATATATAATATAAAATAATAAATTTTATATAAATATATATAATAATGTATATATATATATATATATATATAATATATATTATATATATATATATAATATATATATATAAAATATATATATGTAATATATATATTAAAAATAATATATATAAAATATATATAATATTATATATATATATAATAAATATATTATATATATATATACACAAAAGTAAATAATTAAGTAATATTCTGGGATATATATAAAACATATATATCATAAAAATGTGTATTTTTCTGTATATTCGTATATATATAATATATATGTGTGTGGGTGTGTTGTGTGGGTTGTATCCCTCTCTCTCTCTCTTCTCTCCCTCTCTCCTCCTCCTCTCTCCTCTCTCTCTATAATATATATTATTAAAATAATATATATATATTATTATAAAAATATATAATTTTATATATATAAAAATAATTTTATATATATATAATATGTAAAATATATAAACATATATATAATATATTAATTTTTATAATATATAACTCATATCATTCTCTCCGCTTCATAACATATGTACACAAAAACACACACACACCCAAAAACACAAAAACACAACCACACACCACACCACCACACACCAAAAACACACACACCACACACACGCACATACACACGCACCCAAAACACACCCCACCAAAACACACACCAAAACCAAACCCCACACACACACAACACACACACCACACAACCAAAAAAATTAAAATATTTAAAATATATACTTTTTTTTTTTTTATTTTATATATATATATATTTAAAATTTTTTAAAAAAAAAATTTTTTTGTAATATTTTTTAAAAAATATATTTAAAATTTAAAAAAATTAATTTTATTTTTTAAAATTAAAAAAAAAAAATTTTTTTTTTTTTTTTTTTTTTTATATATTATATATTTAAATATTTTTTTATATATATATATGAAAAAAAAAAAAAAAATTTTTTTTTTGTCTTTTTTTTTTTTTTTTTTTTTTTTTTTTTTAAAAATGAAAAAAAAAAAAAAAAAAATTTA
>NW_023649815.1:0-32832 GCF_015228065.2 Penaeus monodon | reverse complement strand
TTAACCAATTACGGAAAAACAGCGGTCCTTATGGCCCTCGAGTACCCATCGCCGGAAGAAAGAGAGCGAGATCAGGTCGGGGAGAGGAAGAGCTATAAATAAAATATATAATGTCTATGATACGAAAATCCACGAAGGGCTTAATTCGGTTGTAGTTGAACAATTAGATATTCAATACGGAGAAAATGGAAATACTGGTTCCAAATAATTTTGAAAGTTTCTTATTTTCAACATTTTAGAAATTGTTGCGAATAAAATCATCCATTTTCCCACATCATTTTATTGAATAGAAATTCTTTACATAAAATCTCGCAATTGTTATTGTATCCACCCGAAAATCTATATTTGTATAAACCGTAAAACATTGGAATGAACATAAATTGACTTGAAATCAATTATTGGATCAGCAAAATTGTCTAAAATCATAAAAAATTAGCGATTTGTTACTTAATTCACGAATTTTGTTTTTGCCGGACCCCAATGCCTAAGTCAAAGAATGGACATCATTCTTGCATAGCCCTTCCCATCAACCACGTGAATCTGCACGCTCGTGGTTTTAGAAACTATAGTGGAAGTTGTCAATTTCGGATGTTCTATTGCACAGATTTGAAGATAGAAAGCCACTGCACAGTCTGATAGTTTGGTGATGCAAGGATACTCACAAACATTAAGTAACACATGGTATAATCTTGAGCTGTGAGGCGTGTCCGCAGCCAGCCCTTGGGCGGAGCTGGTGAAAACCCACTGTGAATTTGGGAGCGAACTAAGTCAGGGGTCAGATGTATCATTTCTACCCGATGGCATGGTTTTAAGTACTTAGCCCACGTCGAAACACTCTGTATCTTTGTTTTGGTACACAATCCCTATGTACATGCATATTGTCGTGCTGCGCGCGTAACATCACCAGCTCGCACAGCATCACACACAGTGTGAAAACAATCATTTCCATGCAGTATACGATTGCATATGGTTTTGTGTAGTCGAGTGCAGGGCAGGGGTGGGGCGAGCATTGTTAGTAATTGTGCGTCAATAAAATCCATGTCTAAATTTGACGTTTGGAAAAAGAACTAAGTATTTTGTACCTGTATAAAAGTGAGGATACTTGTTACAATAAAAGAGGTCTTTTTTTTAATGTTTATCAAATATTGCACCAAAATTCATTTCTATTTGTATAGTATTAACAACACTCTGCTTCTTTGATGCGACTATCTATTACGTATGCTCTTTATTGTCTTCAATACGAAAATTTTTTTTATCGAAATTCTCATAATTGAACTTATCACATTTATGTACATGACGCAACAGTATTGTCATGATATTACTCTCTGGTATCTTAATCTGATGGTCATTACATACGACAGAGAAACAATCATGACTAATGTTTTTCGTGTCTACTTGTCAATTCATGAAAAACCTTTCGTGCTCCTAATGGCTGGGTCAGGCGAGTATCACCCATTTCATTTCTGATCCCTCAAGGCATCCACACACTTCATTCCTGACGTCCCCTGTTTTTCATTGCAATTCTTATCTCTTTCTTATTGTTTCCGTTTAGGGAAAATATTTTCGTAGATTACATGCATATTCTTCGCTTTTTTCAAGAACTTCCTTGCGAACATATAATTGCATTAATATCGCAAAAATATTTGATTTAAATATGTTGAGTCACGTAAAATTTTTTCCACATGAAGAGCAAACCATTTATTAAGTAACAGTTACAACTTATTTGGGGTGAACTAAAGCACTAAGCAAGTTGTGATTCTTTGATCGGCTCATTTGCAAATCGTTTTTAAAAGCTTTTGTAGCTGATCACTTTATAGATATGTGGGTTTAGCGTGTAAGAAAACACGTTTTATTTTTATGTTAGCCTGATCTCATGCTTGACTAAGTTTGATATTTTGGCTCATCATTTCCTTTTCTTTTTTTTATAACATAACAAGTACAGTGCGACGGTTCGTGTGTTTGTAAGACGGCGTTGAGAGCTTTTAGGTACAAGGGATTAGAACTGTTTGGCAGTGAAGGTGGATGACGGCTTGACTCCTTAGAAGGGTTTTAATACATCAGGTATGACTATGACTGGTAGTACACAGGTCTTTGGGCAAGTGAGTGCAGCATAGCGTGTCCGGCCAGCATAGTTCTTCCGAGCTGGAAACTGTCAGGTTGGATTTGGCATACTGCTCATACATCAGAATTATAAATTATATATACTCTGTATATGATTATATATATATATAGATGATATAACATCATCATTATTTTGGTTTATCTAGATCTAAATAGTCCTTAATTATAATATGTATACGTATCTTACATTAACACTGTTACACAATATGTTAAATAATGATCATATATACGTTCCTATATGTATGTTGTATGAGTGTAGCATACTATGTTTATTTATATAACTTAAATCCATATATAATCTATGGAAAGAACTTAATATATTGTCGGATTGTACTGAGATTATTATAATAATAAAAACCCTATATTTTATGTATGGTAATCAACTAATATATGCATAGAATTTATATTTATATGTATATATTATCTATATAAATGTTAATGTTACATTATTGTCACTATTATATATATGTATATAATTATTATATATAGTATATTTTATATTATCTCCATAGCAATTTATATTTGTATACTTCAATCGTATATGTATATATTTTATTTAACAGCTATAGTAGTTCATATATTTATACTGTATATATATTATGGTACACAAACGAAAGACAAACACCATGACACATGTTAAACTCACGCACACTTATAAAGACTATCTTATAGAATAGTGTGGGGCTGGGGTATACCATTTAATTGATCTAATAAATATATTATATAGAATTATATAGCTAATCATTTTATATTATATTAATATATTTATAATATTATTATAGATTACAATATCTTATTGTCGATTGTTTGTGTGTATAACGTCACTACATATGCTGTCATATAATATCATGTATAATACGATATTATTATTTAATATTTATATATTTTTATAATAAGTATAATTATAATATATGAATTATAATACATATCTGAACCTAATGTTTGATATTTTAATATCTTTGAACACTAAACACATTTATAATATTGATACTATTATATATATATTTTATATATGACCTATTATTTTATTATGATATATATTGTATACCTAACCTGTATATTTTTATATTATTATATTTTTATCATTTTTATTACACGACACACACACAATCGCGTATATTACAAAATTTATTATTATAATGATATATTATATATATATATTATATATTATTTATATAAATACTACACATGTAATATATATAGGTTTAACCTATATCATATTTATTATATAGACTTATTATACTAATTGGATTTATATATACTCTATATATAATATTATATATCATATTATTTATGATGTTTATTATATATTATATATATATATATATTTTATATATTTATTTATTAATAATATATATTATATATATATATATATACATATATATATATTTTATTATATATATATATATATATATATATATATATATATGATATATATTTTTGTATATATATATACTATATATATATATATATATATTTTATTATATATTATAATAATATATATATAATATATTATATATATATATATATATATATATACAATATCAAATATATAATATATATATTTTATATTATATAACAACCCAAACGCTATATACTATATCTATATATATATATATATTAATATATGTATATATTACGCGTTTGTGTGTGTTGTATATATATATTATATATATATATATATATATATATATATATATTATATATATACATTATCTATATATATTTTATATCTATATATTATTTATTTTCTATATATATTATATATATATTATATATATATATATATATAATATATATATATATATATATATATATATATAATATATATATATATATATATATATATATATATATATTATATATATTGGTATTATTATTATATATATATCTATATATATATATATATTTATATATATATATATATATATATATATATATATATATATATATATATATATAATCTACCTATTAATTATATATATATATATATATATATATATATATTACGCGTTTTGTGTTATATATATATATATATATATATACTATATATGTATATATATGTATATATATGTGTGTATATATGCATTTATATATATACATATGCATATGCATATACATATATACACACACACCACACACACATATATATATGTGTATATATATATATATATATATATATAATATATATATATATATATATATATATATATATGAATTTATGTGTGGTGTGTGTGTGTGTGTGTGTGTGTGTGTGTGTGTTTGTGTTTGTGTATATATATATTTTTTATATTTATATATATTTATATATATATTTATATATTATACTCTATTATATATACAATAATTAATTATATATATATATATATATATATTATTATATATAGTATATATTATATATGTCATACTATATATATACTGTACATATATAATTATATCATATATATATATATATCTATATATATATATATATATATATCATCTATATTATCTATATATAAAATATTAATATATCTATATATATCTATATATATTATATATATATATGTATGGTATCAAATCCAACCTTAGTTTTCCAGCCTCGGGAAAACTAATGCCGGCCGGACACGCTATGCTGCACTCAGCGCTTGCCCCAGAACCTTGCCATCATATTCACTACCTGTGTAGTACTCCTTAATAGGAGTCAAGCCGTATAACCACTATCACTGTCCAAACAGTTATAGCCATTGTACTAAGGCTCAACTGCCTCTTACATACATCCATCACCGCGCATGTATGTGTGTACTGTAATAAAAAAAAAGATAAAAAAATTGAAGCCAAATAATACAAACTATACAGTAGAAGAAACAATGAGATCATGGCTAAATAAAAAATCAAACCGAGGTACCTAACCTAAACCCACATATCTATTAAAGTGATCAGGACTGACTTAAAAGGCTTTTAAACCGTGCAAATGAGCCATCAAAGAATTATCAAATCTTTTAGTGCTTTCCAGAGGAACCCCCAAATAAGTCCTGCTAATTCTGTTTGACTTTAAATGTTTTTTGTTTAGTGAAAAAATAAGTGTTTAAATATTTAAATAAATATTTTTGCGATATATTAATCGCAATTATATGTTACACATAGGAGATTTTGAAAAAAAAGCGACCCATAGAATGCATGTAATCTACGAAAATTATTTTCCCCTAAAAAAAAAAGAAAGAAAGAAAGAAAGAAAAAAAAACAGTGCGTAGGGAGATGAAGTGTGTGGATTGCCTTGAGGATCAAAATTGAAATGGGTGATATCTCAGCCCCACCACCTTTGGCTATGACACGACAGGTCTTTTCATAATTGACAAAGTAGAACAGATTTTTAAAACATTACTCATATTTTTTCCTTTCGTATTTTACCATAATATTATATACAGAAAATGGATATGACACTACTTTGCGTATTAAATAAAAAATATATATACAATTATGGAATGTTCGATAAAAAAATTTCTTTGGGATAAACTAGGATACTTAATAGATAGTTGCACAAAATGTCAACTCTAGAGCTTTAGTATAGTTAATATATACAAATAGAAACTGAAATTTCTGGTGCATATATTTTTGATATACCATTAGCACAAAATTCAGTTATGTTTTATTGTAAAAGTAATTCCTCACTGTTAATATCAGTACAAAGCATTAGGTTCTTTTTCCAAACGTTCAAATTTCATGGATTTAATGTACTGCATCAATTACAACAATGACCCCCCCCCCGCCCCACAGACACACAACACCATTAACTGCAATCCGTATACTACATGGACACTGATTCCTTTTAACTGTGTGTGTGCGAGCGCGAGCGTGTGTGTGTGTACGCGCGCTCGCACGCACATATGGCATGTACCTAAGGACGATTTGTGTAAGCCATTAACCAATAGACTACATGAGTGTTTACGACGTGGCTCTAAGTACTTAAGAACCATTGCCATTGCGAGGGCCTAGATATGATTACATCTGACCTCGTCTGACCCTTCAGTTTCGCTCCCAGAATTCACCGTGCCCAGTTTTTCACCAGCCTCCGCCCCCAAGGGCTGGCTGGCCGGACACGCGTTCAGCACTTGCTCACTAAGATATAGTACCATGTGTTCACTTACATGTGCTGTGAGTCATACCATTGCTATTCACCAACAACCTCTTACAGACATGTGGCAGGGTGGTCTTTCCCTACTCTTCCCGTATTCTGCTCGCAATACGGACACAGTCTCCGAAATCCGCTTGACCAACGCTTCCACTATACGCCTTGTCTTTAAAACCACGAGCGTGCAGTCACTCTCACGTTGGTTTTGATGGGTAAAAGGGCTATGCAACAGGAAGTGGTAGTGTTCTCACTCAGTTCTTCTGACCTTAGGTCATATTGCTGTGTGATCACGGCAACAAACAAAAATATCGTTGTTTATCATTACACTGGTCAACAGCAAAAAAATCGTCAATATTTTTTTAACTGATTTTAGACAATTTTGATGCGCTGAATCCAAAAATAACATTGATTTTGCTCAATCAGGTCAAATTTATGTTCTTTTCCCCAAAATATTGTTTTTTACGGTTGTTATTCATACATAAAGGTATTAGCATTTTCGTGGTGGGTATTACGATATAATTTTCAAGTTGCGACCGCACATTTTATGCTAACAGACATTTTTTCCCTATTCAGATGAATGATATGGATTCGTCCAGAAGGTCTTGCAGAAATAAGTCGGATGTATTCTGCTACATCTGCGGCGAATACACCATTGTTCCTAACAGGAAACCAGTCACATGTTTCGTAAAGTGTGCTTATCATGCTTATTTTGGCATGAAACTTGGTGATCAGGACAAGGCTTGGGCGCCTCACATGGTCTGCAAGAAATGCACCGAGTATCTACGTCGCTGGACCCATGGAAAGGAGGATGAGCTGAAGTTTGGAATTCCTATGGTTTGGAGAGAGCCGAAAAACCATGTCAGTGACTGTTACTTCTGCGCTATTAATTTGACTGGGATCAACAGAAAGAACCAGAGCAGCCTCAAGTATCCTGATCTTGAATCAGCACGTCGTCCTGTACCTCACTGTGATGAAGTTCCAGTACCTGTCACTGCAGAACTTCCTGAGTTAAGTGACGAAGAATTCTTCAGTATTGAAGACAATGAAGAAGTAGTTCCTAGCGATGATGCCGATGACGCTCCGCATCCCTTTTCCCAGAAGGAGCTAAATGATCTTGTCCGTGACCTCAACTTACCAAAGTCATCCGCCGAATTGTTGGCATCATGACTGAAAGAAAAAAACCTTCTTTCTGACAGTACTCGCATCACTTTCTACCGCAACAGATATCAAGAATACCTTCGTTTTTTCTCTGAAGAGAAAGACTCCTGTAGAATGGAGACTGTTTATTGACAGCAGCAAGAGATCGTTGAAAGCCTTTTCTGGTGCACAACGGCACCAGTTTTGCCTCTATACCGCTGGCTCACTCGACTACACTGAAGGAGAAGTATGAAGCGGTGAAGTATCTGCTGGAGAAAATTTGTTATTGTCAGCATGAGTGGATGATCTGTGTTGACCTGAAGATAGTGAACTTTTTGTTGGGACAGCAGTCCGGTTTCACCAAGTACCCGTGCTTTCTGTGCATGTGGGATAGTAGGGACCAAGCTCAGCATTACACGAAAAAGGAGTGGTCTCTGCGGGAGGAATTGGAGCCTAGCAGATCAAAAAACGTCATCAACGCCCCTCTGGTGGACAGAGACAGGATACTCTTCCCACCCCTGCACATTAAGCTTGGTGAGCGTTCACCAAGCTCTGGACAAGGATGTGGTGCTTCACTCACCTGTGCCATGCTTCCAGAGTGACCATGGAGAAATTGAAAGCTGCATCTTTGACGGACCTCAACTACGTCAGCTCATCAAGATCCAGAGTTTGAAACTCATGAATAAGTCTAACTGGAATGTGGAAGCAATTTGTTCTGGTCGTAAGACTTCCTGGCAACAACAAGCCACAACTATGCAGAACTCGTCACCAAAATGCTGACTGCCTTCAAAAACCTGGGATGCAACATGAGCATCAAAATGCACTACCTATTCTCACACATGGATCAGTTTCCTGAGAATCTGGGATCAATGAGCGACGAGCAGGGGATTTCATCAAGACATGAAGGAGATGGAGACCAGGTATCAGGGACAGTGGGATGCAGTCATGATGGCCGATTACTGTTGGACTTTGAAGAGAGACATCCCTGCCGCTGCACATTCGAGGAGCTCAAAGAAACGGAAGTGTCAGCACTGAATGATCAGTGATGACCAAACATCTAGTTTTCATGCATCTGTCTTTATCAGTGTCCTGTCTACTGATCAACTGATCAATTCTGATCGATGTTCAGCATTGATCAGTAGATATTGTAATAGTTACCAATGTAATGCAATGTTGATGTCAATACAGATACCGATCAATGTTTGCAACATGTCGATAATTATAAATTGGGTGAGAAAACAAAATAAAAAAATATTTCGGATGTATAAGTAACACAAATAAAACAAAAATGCCGCTCTAATGTATTCCACTTCGTAAAAAAAGAGGTTTTTCCTATATTCACTTAGTTAAAAAACTTGACCTGGTCGGGGAAAATGGATGGCATTTTTGGATTCAGCAATGCAGATTTGCTCTAAATCAGTTGAAAAAACTAAGACAACTTACAAAAAATATTTTTTTGTAACCCAGTGTTATTTCTTCAATTTTTCTCGTATTTGAATATCTCTATTGTTTCAACTACAACGAAATTAAGACGTTCGTGATTTTATCGTTATCATAGACATTATATAATTTTATTTATAGCTCTCGTTCCTCTCCTCGCCCTGACCTGATCTCGCTTTCTCTTTCCCTTCCGGTCGATTGGGTACTCGGACGGGCCATAAGATGACCGCTGTTTTTTTCCCGTAATTTGGTTAATGTTGTTGACATCATGGGGATAACCATAGCATTGTTACATTGTTCAATGGTTACACGTTCTATCGGCACTAGAGAGGAACTTGTAAAGCTATATTTATGTAAATTCGTTATTTTGAGTATAGCGTTAAAATCTTTCCCATATCATAGTGCACATGGATGCCAGATATAACCTGGGGTTGCGTAAATAGATCTATGCTCCGACGTTACGTTAGTAGGTGAATATAAAACCAAAGTTATTTGTGCGATCTGCAACTTTCATTTGAATCGATGTGACCCGCAGTTACATCCGTTCATTAATGTAGGACTAGGGTTTAATTTATTCACTTATTAATCACGCCCTTCTCATCCTCTATAAGTCGCTTGCATGTATTGGATAAGTTCCAAGCAATAATGTGATTCATGATAGTCAGGAGTGCCAATCACAGATTCGCAGAATAGAGTGGGATATTTATAGATTTTCCCGTCTTGTTTCAGTTCACTTAATATCATTCGACATTTTGGGCATAGGGAACCCCGTCGATGAAGTCTTACTAGTCACATGCCAGCAACAGCTCTTCGCATCGAATTGTAGTGACTATATGTAATAAGATCATGGTTTTTGATTCTTGGAACTTGCGAAGTATTATTTGTAGTGTCGTAGTAATTAATAGAATCATGATTTTTTTTAGATTTGCTTGTGAGAAAGCTTGCGAATAATTTTGTGTCACCGTTCATTGTGCGTACATTCGTCGCATATCATAGAATATTGATTCAATGTGGTAGGTGAAATAATTTTGTGTTAATACCATTGCTAATTCATCGCAGTATTGTTAAAACAATCAATATTCTTTATAATATATTCAAACGGAATGTCCACATGAACGGTGACTAAATTATCCAAGCTTCTCACAAGAAATCTAAAAAAATCCATGATTCTTTTAATCTACTATCAGATTCACTACAAATTCTAAATGCCAAAGTACCATTGTCGCTGGCATGTGGACTAAGAAAGCTTCATCGGGGTTCCTATCCAAATTTCCCGAATATTTAATAACTAAAAACGGAAAATCTTAAATCCCACTCTATTCGCAAATCTTGATTGGCCTCCTACTATCATGATCCATTATGCTTGAACTTATCCAAATAAGCAATCCTTATAGGATGAAAGGCGTGATTATAATGAAAATTAACCCAGTCCTCATTGAACGATGTACTGCGGTCACATCGTTCAAATGAAGTTGCAGTCGCACAATAACTTTGTTTTTATTCCTACTAACGTAACGTGGAGCATAGATCTATTTACGCACCCCAGTTATATCTGCTCATGGCACTAATATGGAAGATTTTACGTATACTCAAACGATTTACATAATATAGCTTACAGTTCCTCTTATCGATAGAACGTGTAACCTTGAACATGAAACAATGCTATGTTATCCCATATGTCACAACAACCAATTACGGGAAAAAAACAGCGGTCATCTTATGGCCCGTCCGACCATCGCGAAGGAAAGAAAAGCGACATCAGGCGAGAGAGGACGGGGCTAAAATAAATTATAATGTTTGATAACGAAATCACGAACGTCTTAATTTCGTTGTGTTGAAACTGAGATTCAATACGAAAAATTGAAAATACACTGTTCAAAAAAATTTTTGTAAGTTGTCTTGTTTTTTCAACGGTTTAGACAATTGCATTGCGAATCCAAAAATGCCATCCATTTTCCCCGACCGGTCAGTTTTTTAATAGTGAATATGGAAACTTTTTTTTACGAATGGAAACATTAGAGCGGCATTTTGTTTTATTTGGGGTTTACTTTATCACCAAATATTTTTTATTTTGTTTTCTCACCAATTTTATAATTTATCGACATGTTGCAAACATTGATCGGTATTGTTTGACTCAACATTGCATTACATTGGTACTATTACAATATCACTGATCAAGGGCTGAACTGGGATCAGAATTGATCAGTTGATCAGTAACAGGACCTGAAAAAGACAGATCATGAAACTAAATTGTTTGGTAAATCACTGACATTCTGCTAAACCTTCCGTTTCTTTGAGCTCCTCGAATGTGCAGCGGCAGGAATGTCTCTCTTCAAGTCCCAGTAATCGTGCCATCATGACTGCATCCACGTCCCTGAAAACTTCCCATCTCCTTCATTCTTGATGAAACCCCCTCTCGTCGCTCATTGATCCAGTTTTCTCAGGAACTATCCATGTGTGAAATAGGTAGTGCTTTTGATGCTCATGTTTGCCCCAGGTTTTTGAAGGCGTCACATTTTGGTGAAGATTCTGCATAGTTGTTTGGCCTTGTTGTTCCAAAGGAAGTTCTTTACGAACCGGGAACAAATTGCTTCCACACTTCGTTAGACTTTATTCATTGAGTTTTCAAACTCTGTCTCTATAAAGCTGAGTAGTTGAGGTCGTCAAAGATTCCACTTTCAATTTCTCCTGGTCACCCCTGGAAAAGCTGCCCCAGTGGTGAAGCACCCCCCACCCTTGTCCAGTTTTGGGTGAACTGCTTCACCGCTTAATGTGCAGGGGGGGAAGGTACCGGGTCTGTCCACCAGGGGGCGTTGATGACTTTTTTGATCTGGCTAGGCTAAATTCTCCCGCGAGACACTCCTTTTTCGTTATGCTGGTTTGGGTCCCTACAAACCACATCACAAAGCACGGGTATTGGTAAAACCGGACGGGTGTCCCAAAAAAAGTTACTATCTTCAGGTCAACACGATCATCCACTCATGCTGACAATAAAAATTTCTCCGCAGATACTTCACGTTCATACTTCTCCTTCGTGTGTCGAGTGAGCCAGCGTATAGAGCAAACTTTTTTCCGTTGTGCACCAAAGGGCTTTCACGATCTTTGCTGCTGTCATAAACATCTCCTTCTACAGAGTCTTTCTCTTCAAGAAAAAAGAAGTATTCTTGTATCTGTTGCGGTGAAATGTGCAGTACTGTCAAAAGAAGTTTTTTCTTTCGTCATGATGCAAAAATTCGGTCGGTTTGACTTTGGTAAGTTGAGGTCACGGAAAGATCATTTAGCTCCTTCTGGGAAAAGGATGCGAGCGTCCATCGGCATCATCGCTAAAACTACTTCTTCATTGTCTTCAATACTGAGAATTCTTCGTCACTTAACTCGGGAAGGTTCTGCATGACGGTACGGGAACCCTTCATCCATGAGGTACAGGACGACGTGCTGATTCAAGATCAGATACTTAGGCTGCTCTGTTTTCCCTGTTGATCCATTCAATTAATAGCGCAGAAGTAACAGTCCTACTGGTTTTTTCGGCTCTCTCCAAACCTGGGAATCCAAACTTCGCTCATCCTCCTTTCCAGGTCCAGCACGTAGTTACTCGGTGCATTTCTTGCGACCATGTGGGGCGCCAAGCCTTGCCCGATCACCAAGTTTCATGCCAAATAAGCATAACACACTTTACGAAACTGTGAACTGGTTTCCTGTTGGACAAGGGTGTATTCGCCGCAGAGTGCAGAATACATCCAACTTATTTCTGCAAGACCTTCTGGGGAGCGAATCCTATCTTTCATCTGAATAGGAAAAAAGTCTGTTCATAAAAGGTGCGGTCGCAACTTGAAAATTATTCCCGTAATACCCCACCACGAAAATGCTAATACCTTTATTTATGAATACAACCGTAAAAACATATTTGGGATAGACATAAATTTGACCTGATTGAGCAAAATCAATGTTATTTTGGTTCACGCTCAATTGTCTAAATCATTAAAAAATTTTGGGACGATTTTTTTGCTTTTGACCAGGGTAATTAACAACGATATTTTTTGTTTTGTTCCGTGATCCACAGCAATAGACCTTTGTCAGAAGACTGAGGAGAACACTACCACTTCCTGTTATCCCTTTTACCCATCAAACCAACGTAGAGTGACTGCACGCTCGTGGTTTTAAAGACAAGGCGTATAGTGGAAGCTTGGCCCAGCGGATTCGGAACTGTGCCCCGTATTGCGAGCAGAATACGGGAAGAGTAGGAAAACCACCCTGCCACATGTCTGTAAGAGGTTTTGGGTGAATAGAAAATGGTAGACTCACAGCCAGTAAGTGAACACAGGTACTATATCTTTGATCAAGTGCTGGAACGCGGTTCCGCCAGCCAGCCCTTGGGGCGGAGCGGGTGAAACCTGGGCACGGTGAATTCCCTGGAGCGCTGAAGGGTCAGACGAGGTTCAGATTAATCATTTCTAGCCCCTCCAATGGCAAGGGTTCTTAAGTTACTTGGGCCCACGTCGAAAACACATCATGTAGTCTATTGTTAAGGGCTTACACAATCGTCCTTATGTACATGCCATATTGTGCGTGCGAGCGGCGTAACACAAAAACACGTACGCTCGCCCACACAGTTAAAAGGAATCGTGTCCATGTAGTATACATTGCAGTTATGGTGTTGTGTGTCTGTGGGCGGGGGGGGTCATTGTTTTTATTGATTCGGGACATTAAATCCATGAAATTTGAACGTTTGGAAAAGAACCTAATGCTTTTTGTACCTATTAACTGAGGAATAACTTTTACAAAAACATAACTGAATTTTGTGCTAATGGTATATCAAAATATATGCACAGAATTCGTTTCTTTTGTATAATTAATATACTAAGCTCTAAGAGTTGACTTTTTTTTGCAACTAATCTATTAGTATCCTATTTATCCAAGAATTTTTTTTTTCAACATTCCATAATTGTATATATATTTTTTATTTAATACGCAAAGTAGTGTCAATCCCATGTTCTGTATATAATATTATGGTAAAATACAAAGGAAAAAATATGAATAATGTTTTAAAAATCTGTTCCTACTTTGTCATTTTATGAAAAACCTGTCGTTTCATAGCCAAAGGTGGTGGGGCTGAGATTCACCCATTTCAATTTTGATCCTCAGGCATCCACACACTTTCATCCCTACGCACGGGTTTTTTTTCTTTCTTTCTTTCTTTCTTTTTTTTTAAGGAAAATAATTTTCGTAGATTAAGCATCTATGGTCGCTTTTTTTTCAAAATCTCCTATGTGTAACAAAATAATTGCAATTAATATATCGCAAAAATATTTATTTAAATTTTTAAACCATTATTTTTTCACTAACAAAACATTTTAAAGTCAAACAGAATTCAGGACTTATTTTGGGGTTTCCTCTGAAAGCACTAAAGATTTTTGATAATCTTTATGGTCATTTGCCGGTTTTAAAAGCCTTTTTAAGTCATCCTGACACTTTTAATAGATATGTGGTTAGGTTGGGTACCTCTTTGATTTTTATTTACCATGACCCTCATGTTTCCTTCTACGTATAGTTTGTATTATTGGCTTCAATTTTTTTATCTTTTTTTTATTACAGTACACACATACATGCGCGTGATGGATGTATGTAAGAGGCAGTTGACCTTATACTGGCTTAACTGTTTGGACATGATATGTTTTATACGCTTACTCCTTATTAAGGAGTACAACAGTAGTGAATTTTATGGCGGTCTTGGGGGCAACGCTGATGCGCATACTTTCCCGGCCGGCATTATTTTTCCCCGAGGCGGGAAACTAAGGTTGGATTTGTATCCATACATATATTTTTATATATATAATTATATATAATATATTATATATATTATATTTAAATATATATATCATATATATATATTTATACATATTTGATATAATATTATATATATATTAATATATATTATATAAAATATATATATTTATAAAATATATAGTACTATATATATAAAATATTATATATATAATATATATTATATATATATTATATATATATATATATATATATTATATATATATCTATATTATAGTATTTATATATATATTATATAATTAGTAATATATAATAAATATATATATATATATATTATATATATAACAAAACAAACCACACACACACAACCACACAAAACCACCACACATAAATATATATATATATATGTATATAATAATTATTATATAGATTATTATATATATATATATATATAAATATAATATAATATATATATATATATATATATAATATTTTATATAATATATATATATATACCCCATATATATATGTGTGTGTGTGTGTGTTGTATATATTTAAGTGCATATGCTATGTATATTATATACTATTAACATCATAATATACTATATTATATATATATATTATATATATTATAATATATATATTATAATATATAAAATATATATATATTATACCACAAACGGAAATATAATTATATATATATATATATATCTACACACACACACAAACCTAATATATACTATATATATTATATATATATATAAAATATTATCTTTTTAATATAATATATATTATAATATTATTTTATCTATTATGTTATATTACGCGTTTGTGTGTGTGTGTTATATATATATATATATATATATATATATATAAGATAATAGATAATATAAAATAATATTATATATATATATATATAGTATATATAGTATTATAATATATATATTAAATATATATAATATATATATATAATATAAAATAATATATATATATATATTTTATAAAATATATATATAGATATATTATATATATATATATATATTATTTTGTTTTATTACGCGTTTGTGTGTGTGTGTGTAAAATATAATATATAATTAATATATATTATATATATAAATTTTATTTTAATATATCTATATAATATAATTTTTATATATATTTTATATACATACACACACACAAACACGTATACATTATATATATATATATATATATATATATATATTATAATATATATATATTATAAAATATATATATATGTATATTAGCTTTTGTGTGTGTGTGTGTATAATATATATATATATATATATATTTTATTACGCGTTTGTGTGTATACTTTATATATATATATTATATATATATATATATTTATATATAATTATATATATATAAAATAATTATTTTTAAATGTGTGGGGTGTGTGTTTCTATACACATATATAATATATAACATATAGTTAATATGTATATATATATATATATTATATATATATATATATTTTTACATATTATATATATAGGGTATATATATGTATGTATATATGTATATAATTACATATGCAATGCATATCCCATATATACACACACACACACACACACAATATATATGTGTATATATATATTATATAATATATATTATATATAAAAATTTTAATATATTATATATATATTTTTATTTATATATATATATATATATATATATATATCTATATATATATATATATATATATATATACATAATATTTATGTGTGTGTGTGTTGTGTGTGTGTGTGGTGTGTGTGTGTTGTGTTTGTTTTAATAAAATTATATATATATATAATATCATTTATTTATATTTATATATTCTTTACATATACAATACATATACATATATATATATATATATATATATAAAATATATCAAATTATATATATATATATATATATATTATAATATATATTATATATATATTTTATAATATACTATATTATATTATATTTATAATATTATATCATCTAAAATTATATTACTATATCATATAATAATTTATTGTATTATATATATATATATTATAAAATATATATATAATATATAATAATATATATAGATATGTATGGATATCAAATCCACCTTAGTTTCCACCTCGGGAAAACTAATGCCGGCCGGACACGCTATGCTGCACTCAGCGCTTGCCCAAGACCTTGCCATCATTTCACTACCTGTGTATACTCCTTAATAAGGAGTCAAGCCGTAACCACTATCACTGTCCAAACAGTTATAGCCATTGTACTAAGGCTCAACTGCCTCTTACATACATCCATCCCGCGCATGTATGTGTTGTACTGTAATAAAAAAAAGAAAAAAAAATTGAAGCCAAATATACAAACTATACATAGAAGAAACATGAGATCATGGCTAAATAAAAATCAAACCGAGGTACCTAACCTAAACCCACATATCTAATTAAGTGATCAGGACTGACTTAAGGTTTTTAAAACCGTGCAAATGACCCATCAAGAATTATCAAATCTTTTAGTGCTTTCCAGAGGAACCCCCAAATAAGCCCCTGCTAATTCTGTTTTGACTTTAAATGTTTTTTTGTTTTGAAAAAATAAGTTTTTAAATATTTAAATAAATATTTTGCGATTTTAATCGCATTATATGTTACACATAGGAGATTTTGAAAAAAAAGCGACCCATAGAATGCATGTAATCTACGAAATTATTTTCCCCAAAAAAAAAAGAAGAAAAGAAAGAAAGAAAAAAACAGTGCGTAGGGAGATGAAGTGTGTGGATTGCCTGAGGATCAAAATGAAATGGGTGATATCCAGCCCCACCTTTGGCTATGACACGACAGGTCTTTTCATAATTGACAAAGTAAACATTTTTTAAAACTTACTAAATATTTTTTCCTTTCGTATTTACCATAATATTATATACAGAAAATGGATATGACACTACTTTGCGTATTAAATAAAAAATATATATACAATTATGGAATGTTCGATAAAAAAATTTCTTTGGGATAAACTAGGATACTTAATATAGTTCCCAAAATGTCAACTCTAGAGCTTTAGTATAGTTAATATATACAATAGAAACTGAAATTTCTGGTGCTATATTTTTGATATACCATTAGCACAAAATTCGTTATTTTTTATTGTAAAAGTATTCCTCACTGTTAATATCAGGTACAAAAGCATTAGGTTCTTTTTCCAACGTTAAAATTTCATGGATTTAATGTACTGCATCAATTACAAAAATGACCCCCCCCCCCCCCCACAGACACACAACACCATTAACTGCAATCCGTATACTACATGGACACTGTTCCTTTTAACTGTGTGTGTGCGAGCGCGAGCGTGTGTGTGTGTACCGCGCTCGCACGCACAATTGGCATGTACATAAGGACGATTTGTGTAAGCCATTAAACCAATAACTACATGAGTGTTTACGACGTGGCTCTAAGTACTTAAGAACCATTGCCATTGCGAGGGCCTAGATAATGATTACATCTGACCTCGTTGACCCTTCAGTTCGCTCCCAGAATTCACCGTGCCCAGGTTTTCACCAGCCTCCCCCCCAGGGCTGCGGCCCGGACACGCGTTCAGCACTTGCTAAATAAGATATAGTCCATGTGTTCACTTACATGTGCTGTGAGTCATACCATTGCTATTCACCAAAAACCTCTTACAGACATGTGGCAGGTGGCCCTTTCCCTACTCTTCCCGTTTCTGCTCGCATACGACACAGTCTCCGAATCCGCTTGACCAACGCTTCCACTATACGCCTTGTCTTAAAACCACGAGCGTCCCAGTCACTCTCACTTTGGTTTTGAGGGGTAAAGGGCTATGCAACGGGAAAGTGGTAGTGTTCTCACTCAGTTCTTCTGACCTTAGGTCATATTGCTGTGTGATCACGGCAACAAACAAAAATATCGTTGTTTATTACACTGGTCAACAGCAAAAAATCGCCCAATAATTTTTTTAACTGATTTTAGACAATTTGATGCGCTAAATCCAAAAATAACATTGATTTTGCTCATCAGGTCAAATTTATGTTCTATTCCCAAATATTGTTTTTTACGGTTGTTATTCATACATAAAGGTATTAGCATTTTCGTGGTGGGTATTACGATAAAATTTTTCAAGTTGCGACCGCACATTTTATGCTAACAGACTTTTTTTTCCCTATTCAGATAAATGATATGGATTCGTCCAGAAGGTCTTGCAGAAATAAGTGGGATGTATTCTGCTACACCCTGGGGCAAATACACCATTGTTCCTAACAGGAAACCAGTCACATGTTCGTAAAGTGTGCTTATCATGCTTATTTTGGCATGAAACTTGGTGATCAGGACAAGGCTTGGGGCGCCTCACATGGTCTGCAAGAAATGCACCGAGTAATCTACGTCGCTGGACCCGGGAAAAGGAGGATGAGCTGAATTTTGGGAAATTTCCCTATGGTTTGGGAGAGAGCCGAAAAACCATGTCAGTGACTGTTACTTCTGCGCTATTAATTTGCCTGGATCAACAGAAAAACCGAGCGCCTCAAGTATCCTGATCTTGAATCAGCACGTCGTCCTGTACCTCACTGTGATGAAGTTCCAGTACCTGTCACTGCTGAACTTCCTGAGTTAAGTGACGTTGAATTCTTCAGTATTGAAGACAATGAAAAGTAGTTCCTAGCGATGATCCGATGACGCTCCGCATCCCTTTTCCCAGAAGGAGCTAAATGATCTTGTCCGTGACCTCAACTTACCAAGTCATCCGCCGAATTGTTGGCATCATGACTGAAAGAAAAAAACCTTCTTTCTGACAGTACTCGCATCACTTTCTACCGCAACAGATATAAAGAATACCTTCGTTTTTCTCTGAAGAGAAAGACTCCTGTAGAATGGAGACTGTTTATTGACAGCAGCAAGAGATCGTAAAAGCCGTTTGGTGCACAACGGCAACCAGTTTGCCTCTATACCGCTGGCTCACTCGACTACACTGAAGGAGAAGTATGAAGCGGTGAAGTATCTGCTGAAAAAATTTTGTTATTGTCAGCATGAGTGGATGTCTGTGTTGACCTGAAGATAGTACTTTTTGTTGGACAGCAGTCCGGTTTCACCAAGTACCCGTGCTTTCTGGCATGTGGGATAGTAGGGACCAAGCTCAGCATTACACAAAAAAGGAGTGGTCTCTGCGGGAGGAATTGGAGCCTAGCAGATCAAAACGTCATCAACGCCCCTCTGGGGGACAGAGACAGGATACTCTTCCCACCCCTGCACATTAAGCTTGGTGAAGCAGTTCCCCAAAAGCTCTGGACAAGGATGGTGGGTGCTTCACTCCCTGTGCCATGCTTTTCCGGGAGTGACCATGGAGAAATTGAAAGCGGGCATCTTTGACGGACCTCAACTACTCGCTCATCAGAGATCCAGAGTTTGAAACTCAATGAATAAAGTCTAACGGGAAGTGTGGAAGCATTTGTTCTGGCCCGTAAAGAACTTCCTTGGCAACAACAAGGCCAGCAACTATGCAGAACTCGTCCCCAAATGCTGACTGCCTTAAAAAACCTGGGATGCAACATGAGCATCAAAATGCACTACCTTTTCTCACACATGGATCAGTTTCCTGAGAATCTGGGATCAATGAGCACGAGCGGGGATTTCATCAAGACATGAAGGAGATGGGGACCAGGTATCAGGGACATGGGATGCAGTCATGATGGCCGATTACTGTTGGATTTTGAAGAGAGACATCCCTGCCGCTGCACATTCGAGGAGCTCAAAGAAAGGGAAGTGTCAGCACTGAATGATCAGGATGACCAAACATCTAGTTTTCATGCATCTGTCTTTATCAGTGTCCTGTCTACTGATCAACTGATCAATTCTGATCGATGTTCAGCATTGATCAGTAGATATTGTAATAGTTTCCCAAATGTAATGCAATTTTTGATGTCAATACAGATACCGATCAATGTTTGCAACATGTCGATAATTAAAAATTGGGTGAGAAAACAATAAAAAATATTTCGGAGGGTATAAGTAACACAAAAAAAATGCCGCTCTAATGTATTCCACTTCGTAAAAAAGAGTTTTTCCTATATTCACTTAGTTAAAAAACTTGACCTGGTCGGGGAAAATGGATGGCATTTTTGGATTCAGCAATGCAGATTTGCTCTAAATCAGTTGAAAAAACTAAGACAACTTACAAAAAATATTTTTTTGTAACCCAGTGTTATTTCTTCAATTTTTCTCGTATTTGAATATCTCTATTGTTTCAACTACAACGAAATTAAGACGTTCGTGATTTTATCGTTATCATAGACATTATATAATTTTATTTATAGCTCTCGTTCCTCTCCTCGCCCTGACCTGATCTCGCTTTCTCTTTCCCTTCCGGTCGATTGGGTACTCGGACGGGCCATAAGATGACCGCTGTTTTTTTCCCGTAATTTGGTTAATGTTGTTGACATCATGGGGATAACCATAGCATTGTTACATTGTTCAATGGTTACACGTTCTATCGGCACTAGAGAGGAACTTGTAAAGCTATATTTATGTAAATTCGTTATTTTGAGTATAGCGTTAAAATCTTTCCCATATCATAGTGCACATGGATGCCAGATATAACCTGGGGTTGCGTAAATAGATCTATGCTCCGACGTTACGTTAGTAGGTGAATATAAAACCAAAGTTATTTGTGCGATCTGCAACTTTCATTTGAATCGATGTGACCCGCAGTTACATCCGTTCATTAATGTAGGACTAGGGTTTAATTTATTCACTTATTAATCACGCCCTTCTCATCCTCTATAAGTCGCTTGCATGTATTGGATAAGTTCCAAGCAATAATGTGATTCATGATAGTCAGGAGTGCCAATCACAGATTCGCAGAATAGAGTGGGATATTTATAGATTTTCCCGTCTTGTTTCAGTTCACTTAATATCATTCGACATTTTGGGCATAGGGAACCCCGTCGATGAAGTCTTACTTAGTCCAACATGCACAGCTAGACAATGGCTACTTCGGCATTTCAGAATTTTGTAGTGAATCTGATATGTAGATTAAATAGAATCATGGATTTTTTTTTAGATTTGCTTGTGAGAAAGCTTGCGAATAATTTTTCAGGTCACCGTTCATTAGTGCGTACATTCCGTCGCATATCATAGAATATTGATTTCAATGTGGTAGGTGAAATAATTTTGTGTTAATACCATTGCTAATTTATTGCAGTATTGTTAAAACGAAAGTTCATCTTTGTGTTTGTGATACATTCTCTGTGTGAGCTAACTCTCACCTTCACACTCACTATCACTCTCTCTCCCTCTCTCTCTCTCTCACACACACACAACACACACACACACACACACACACACACACACAAATCCACGCAGAACAAAAGGCACTGAAAGCTTTTCATTAATAAGGTTAATTGCTGTTGCAGGTGTAGGCATAAAGATCAATGATGTATCTCTTTTGACCGCGAATTTGCCAGTCGTTATGAGTGACTATTATATGAAGCACAATTTCTTATTTTACATGCAACTGTTCTCTGAGTGACGACAATTGGTTCAAATAAATCCTTGCGGAATGCCGCAGTCGTTTCCCTTATCTACTCTTATGTCTATCAGAGACGGTTGGTAGTGCAAGCCAGGTCCATGCGGATTGCTACTGACATCTACTGACTCCTTTTTTTCCCCTTTCTTTTTATAAATAACCGGTTAGTATCTCTTAACACCCCCTTCTCTCTTGGCCCTTTTGTGCATTATTTGGTTCCTCGACTATATATAGCAGGTGGGCCGACGATATCCGACATGGTAGCGAAGGACTCTGCTGCAGAAATGGTCATTTTAGGATGCTGTGGGAAGGACGTCAACGGAAGAGCACCATGGGACTGCGGACCAGGATGTTCGTCAGAGCAGTTATCATGCCGCCCCATGATGAAGTGGAGGGCGCTGCCTGCTGGAACACCCGTAGATCCAACGAAGAACCAGAATCTCTCCAGTGCAGGTACCAGTCGCCCCAGGATGCTGTGGAAGGGCGCGCCTGCCTGGACGTGCGCAGATCCAGGAGCTTGTCAGTGCAGGTATCAGCTGCTCTAAGATGCCGCCTGCCCGGGCGCTCGTACATCCAGATGAAGGATATCCGGACGAACACGCAGCCGAGAAGGACCCAGGCGAGATCTGTGAGGACGTGTGAATGAGTATGCCGCTGAGTTACACCTAGAGGAGGACTACGAGAAAGTCAAATCTCCAAGGTCGAGAAGGACCTGTGCGAGACCTTAGAAGAATAATACACAACCTATACAGTCAGAAGGAGAAACAAAGGGATCCATGGCTCCCTTAAAAATAACAATCAAACACCCGAAGGTACCGTAACCTACTAGACCCCACATTATCCTCTATTAATAAGTTGATTGCCAGAACTGATCTTAAACGCGTTTTAAAACCGTGCAAATGCAAGCCCCATCACAAGAAATATCAAAAATTTTTTTTTTAGGTGCTCCAGAGGACACCCCAAAACTAAGTTCCCTGCTAATTATGTTCTGTTTGACTTTAAATGTTTTTTTTGTTTTACAGTGAAAAAAAATAAGTGGTTTTAAATATTTTAAATAAATATATTTCTTGCCGATATTATTAAATCCGGCACACTTATATGTTACTACATAGGAGTTTTGAAAAAAAAAAAAGCGGACCCATAAATGCATGTAATCTAACGAAAAATTATTGTTTCCCTAAAAAAAAAAGAAAGAAAGAAAAAAGAAAAAAAAACAGATGCGTAGAGGAGATGAAAAAGTGTGGTGGATTTCGCCTTGAGAATCAAAAATTGAAATGGTGATATCTCAAGCCCCACCACCTTTGGCTATGGACACAACAGGTTCTTTTTTCCATAATTGAACAAAAGTAATAAAGAACAGATTTTTGTTATAAACATTACTCATATTTTTTTCCTTTCGTATTTTTACCAAATATCAATTAATATATCAGAAATGGTATGACACTACTTTTTTTTCTTGCTCTACCTTAAAGTAAAAATATATTATACAATTTGATGGAAAATGTTCCCGAATAAAAAAAATTTCTTTTTGGGTAAACTCAGATACTAATGATATGTTGCACAATAAATGGGTCCAACTTTCTAGAGCTTGAGTTAGTAATATTATTAACAATATTAATAACTTGAGAATTTCTGGTGTCATATATTTCTTTGAATTATAAAACCTATTAGCCAACAATTCAGTTTATGTTTATTGTAAAAAGTTAAGTCCTCACTGTTAAAATATCAGGTTACAAAAGCCCCATTAAAGGGTTCTTTTTTTCCAAACGTTCAAATAATTTTGCGAAATGGATTTTAATGTATCTGCAAAATCAATTTCAACAATGACCCCACCCCCCGCCCACAGACAACACAACAACTCAATTCAAATCTCTGCAATCCGTAACTACATGTGACAAGCTGATGTCTCTTCCTCTTTAACTTGTGTGGTGCTTGCGCGAGCCTCGCGAGGCGTATTTGTGGGCGTTGTGTAACGCCGGCTCGCACGCAGACAATTATGCCATACACATAAGACGACATTTTGTTTGTATAGCCTATTAAAACCAATAAGACTACATGAGTGTTTTACCGGACGCATCGTCTGGCGTCGTAAAGTACTTTAAGACCCAATTCGCCCATTGGCGAAGGTGCCCTACGATCTAGTAGCATTTAAGCATCTCACCTCGTCCCTGACCGCTTGCAGTTCGCTTCGCCAGAATTCACCGGTGCCCCCAAGTGTTTTTTCAACCAGCCCTCCGCCCCCCCAAAGGGCTGGCGCTGTGCCGGACACGGCCGTATTTCAGCAACTTGCTCACTTAAGATAAATATACGCCATCGGTTCACTTTACATTGCTCGGAGTCATACCATTTGCTAATTCACTCAAACAACCCTCTTACAGACATGTGGCATGGTTGGTCCTTTCTCCCTACTTCCTTTCCCCGTATTCCTGCTCGGCCAATACGACACAGTCCCTTCGAAAATCGCCGCTTTTTGACACCAATCAATCCGCTTCCACTTATATCGCTCTTGCTTTAAAAACACGTATGAGCGGTCGCAGTCCACTTCCTCACGGCCTCTTTGGTTTTGAATGTGGTAAATAGGGTCTCTATGCCAAACAGGGAAAGCTGGTAGTTGTTCCCTCACTCGAGTTTCTTCCTGACCTTAGGTTTTCAGATATTGCTGCTGGTGATCGACGGGTCATAACCAAACAAAAAATATCGTTGTTTCTTTAATTACACTGGTCAACCACAAAAAAATCCCGTCAAATATGTTTTTTAACTTGATTTTAGAACAAATTTTGTGAATGCGCTGGAAAATCCCAAAAATAACCATTGACTTTTGCCAATCAAAGGTCTAAAATTTTATGTTTCCTCCATCCCAATATATTGGCTTTTTTTACGGTTTGTTATTCACTAACATAAAGGTCACACTTAGCCAATTGTTCGGTGTGGGGTTTTGATACGATATAATTTTCAAAAGTTTTGCCGACCTCACGCACATGTTGTATGCTAACCAGACCATTTTTTTCCCCTATTTCAGATGAAAAGATATGTGATTCGTCCCCCAGAAGTTCCTTGCAGAAATTAAGTGTCCGGATTGTATTCTGCTACATCTGCGGCGAAATACAACCTCAATTGGTTTTCCTAACAAGGAAAACCCAGTCTCCCCACGTATGTATTTTCGGTAATCATCGTGCTTTTTTACATGCTTGTTTTGCGCATGAATCACCTTTTCGGTGATCAGGACAAAGGCTTGTTGTGGGCCGCCTCACTACAGATGGTCTGCTAAGAATGCACCGAGTATCTACGTCGCTTTGGACCCACATGGAAGGGATAAGGATAGTAGCTTGAAGTTGGAAATTCCTAATGGTTTGTAGAGAAGCCCGAGAAAAACCATGTCCTCCCAGTGAACTGGTTTTTTTACTCTGTCTGCGCAATTCAAGATCTTGTGGAGACTGGATCAAGACATGAAAAGAACCCTAGGAGCAGACCCTCCAAAGTATTCCCTTGAATCCTTGAAGTCAGCAAACGTCTATCCTTGTAGTCCTCTCACTGTGAGTGAAGTTCCATACCGGTGTCACTGCGAACTTTCCGCTGAGGTTAAGTGAAACGAAAGAATTCCCTTCCCAAGTATTGAAGAACAATGCGAAAGAAGTAAGTTCCCCTATCGTAGTGATGCCCTCGATGACGCTCCCACGCCGCTCCCCCTTGTTTCTCCTCACGAAGGAGCCTTCATGTCAATCTTTTGTCTGCGTGAACCCCCTTCAACTTACCAAAACGTCCATTTCCTCCCCGTGCCGAATTTGTGTCTGGCCATCCAATTGACTGCGAAAAGAAAGAAAACCTCTGTCCTTTCTGACAGTTACTCGCACATTCACCGTTCCCTACCGCAACAGATATTCAAGAATTACCGTTCGTTTTTTTCTCTGAAGAGAAAGACCCTTGTACGAATGTCGAAGGACTTGTCTTATTTGACACAAGCAAGAAGGATCGTTGAAAAGCCCAGTTCTGGGTCGCTGCAACCAACGGCAACGCAGTTGCCCGCCTCTATAAAAAGTCGTACACCGCTGGCCTTCACTCGGACCTACAAAACTGCGAATGGGAGAAGTATGAAGCGGTGAAGTACTCTGCCTGGAAGAAAATTATTTGTTATTGTCCGAAGCAATGACGTGTCGGAATGATCTGTGTGACCTGAAAGGATAGTGAGCTTTTTGTTGGGACAGATGGCAGTTCTCCGGTTTCCAAAACACCAAGCTACCCGTGCTTTTCTGGTTGGCATGTACTGCGCGTAGTCAGTAGGGCACCTCAACTCAGCAATTACACGAAAAAAAGTGTAGTGGGTTCTTCTTCTTCCCCTGCGCGGCGAGCGAATCGGAGCCTAGCAGACTCAAAAAACCGTCCATCAAACTCCGCGCCCCTCTGGTGGACAGAGACATCGGAGTACTCCTTTCCCACCCCCTGCACACCGATAAAGCTCACTTGGTTGGAATGCAAAGTTCAACCCAAATAGCCCTCTGGACAAGGTCGCAAATGGTGGGTGCTCAAACTCACCTGTGCCATGGTCTTTTTCCACCAGGAGTGAACTCCATGAGAAATTGATCAAGCTTGTCAATCTTTTGACGGACCTCCAACTACGTCAGCCTCAGTCAGAGATCCAGAGTTTCCTTGACAATCTCCAAATGAACTAAAGTCCTCAACTGGAAAGTGTGGAAGCAATTTCGTTCTGGTCGTAAGAACTTCCTTGGCCAAACAACAAGGCCGCAACTTATGCAGAACTCCGTCACCAATAAATGCGTGACTCTGCCCTTCACAAACCTGGAATTCAACATAGAGTCATTCAAAAAAATGCCACTACCTTATGCTTCACACATGGATCAGTTTTCCTGAAAGCTTGGTCCAATCAAATGGAGCGGACGACAGGGGATTCAATCAAGCACAATGAAAAAGTAGATGGAGACCCAGGTATCAGGGACCAAGTTGGGATGCAGTCCCAGATGGCCCGATAACCCTGATTTGGACTTTGAAGAGAGCATCCCTGCCGCTGCCACATTCGAGGAGCTTCAAGAGAAAGACGGAAGTGCCCAGCACTGATGATCAGTGATTACCCAAAACATTCTACGCTTTTCCATGCATCTGTTGTCCCTTTTATCAGTGTCCCCTGCCCTTACTGATCAACTGATCAATTCTGCGATCATGTTCAAGTCTCCATTCGCATCAGTACGATATTGTTTAATAGTCCTACCAATGTTGCAATGTTGATGTCAATAACACAATGATTACCCGTATCAAATGTTTTGGCAACAATGTCCCCTGATAAATTAATAAAATGGGAGCAAAAAACAAAATAAAAAATATTTCGGATGTATAGACGTAACACACATAAGTAAACAAAAAATGCTCGCTCTAAATTGGTATTCCCACTTGCGGTAAAAAAAAGAGGTTTCCCTTATCTCACCTTAGTTAAAAAAAACTCTGACTGGCCTCCGGGAAAATCTGAGAATTGTGCAATGTTTTCTTGGATATCAGCAATGCTAGATTTGCCTCCTAAAAATTCCAATTTCTTGAAAAAACCTAAGCTCACATACCTTACAGAAAAATACTTTTTTTTTTAACCCATGTTTACTCTTTTCTTCATATCTTTTCCTTCGTATTTGAATATCTCCTAATTGTTTTTCAACTACAAACGATAACATATTAATTGAAACGTTTCGTGATTTTAATCGATTATCATAGACATTAAGTAATTTTATTTGATAGCTCTTTCGGTGTTCCCTCTCCTCGCCCCTGAAAACCTGAATTCTTCGCTTTCCTTCATTTCCCTGTCCCGGCGATTTGGGTTACTCTGGAACGGGCCCAATAAATGGACCGCTGTTTTTTTTTCCCCGTAATTTGGGTAATGTTTGTGGAAACATCATGGGGATACTCCATACGCATTGTTGTACATGGTTCAATGTTTTACACTTTCTAAAGTCGGCAAACTACGTACGGTGAACTTGTAAGCCCTTAATATTTTTACTGTAAACTTCGTTATTTTGCGCAGTATAGTCGAATTTATAAATAAATCATTTTCCGCCACATATCATAAGTGGCACATGGATCCTCAAAATAGAACCTGGGTTGCCGTAAATAGATCTATGCTCCCCGAACTTACGTTATTTACACGGTGAATATAAACACCCAAAGTTATTTGTGCGAAATCCTGCAACTTTCATTTGAAATCTGATGTTTGACCCCGCAGTTACATCCGTTCATTAATGGTAGGACTAGGGTTTCAATTGTTATTCCACTTTAATTACTCACTGCCCTTCCCTCCAGTCCTCTATAAAGTCGCTTGCATAATGTCATTTGGATAAGTTTCCAAGCAAATTAAGTGGGATTTCCATTGATAGTCAGGATTGCCCCAAATCACAGACTTCGCAGAAAATAGAGTGGATATTTCATGACGATTTTCCCGTCCCTTTTGTTTTCAAGTTTCACTTAGATATCATCGACAATTTTGGGCCATAGGAACTCCGTCGATGAAGTCCTTACCTTAGTCCAACATGCCACAGCTAAACAATGGCTTAACTTTCGGCATTCAGAAAATTTTGTATGCTGAATCTGATATGTAGAACATTTTAAATAGACATCAGAGATTTTTTTCTCTTTAGATTGTGCTTGGTTAGAAAGCTTTTTCGGCGAAATAAATTTTTGTCAGGTCACCGTTCATTAGTCGCGTGACATTTCCCGCTCGCAATATCAATAGAATAGTTTGATTTCCAATGTGGTAGGTGAAAATAATTTTGTGTAATACCATTATCCTAATTTATTGCAGTAAATTAGTTAACCGCAAATTCCCAATCTTTGTGTCTTCTGTGAAATACATCTCTGATGTGAGCTAGAACTCTTCCACACCCTTCCCACACCACAATCACCCTCCTCTCCCTCTTCTCGTCCCCTCTTCTTGTCACACAGCACACAAGCATTCACACACACACAAACACAATCACACACCAACATCACACACACTCCCCAAATCCACGCATCAGAACAAAGGCACAGGAAAGCTTTTCATTAATAAAGGTAATTGCTGTGCGGTTGTAGGCATAAAGATCAATGATGTATCTCTTTTGACCGCGAATTTGCGCAGTTCCGTATGAGGTGACTATTTATATGAAGACAATTTCTTACTTTTACAAATGCAACATGTTCTCTGAGTGAACGACAATTGGTTTTTCAAAATTAAATGCCTTGCCCCGGAATTGCCGCAAGTCGGTTTCACCTTAAATCTTACTCTTGATGTTCTATTCAGAGACGCGGTTTCTGGCGGTGCGAAACCAGTGCTCCCATCAGCGACTTGCTACTGACATCTACTGACTTCCTTTTTTTTCCCCCCTTTTCTTGTTTTTATAAAATACCGGCTTAGTATCTCTTTAACAGCCCCCATTCTCCTTCTTGGCCCTTTTGTGATATTGGATTCCTCGACTTATATATAGTGCAGGTGGTCCCGACGATCGTATCGACATGTAGCGAAGGACTCTCTGCAGAAATGGTCATTCTTTTAAGGATGCGTTGGGAAGGAACTGCAACGGAAGCAGCTCACACCATGGGACTGTCTGCGGACCAAGGATGTTCGTTCCCAGAGCAGTTATCAATGCCGCCCCCATGATGAAGTTGGGAGTGGGCCGCTGCCCTCCCTTGGATACCAAACGCCGTAGACCAAACGAAGAAGCTCCAGAATCCTTCTCCATGCCACGGTACCAGTCCCCCGCCCCAGGAATGGCTGTGGAAGGGCGCGCCTGCCTGACTCGTGCGGCCAGATTCCTCAGCAGCGTTTGTCAGAGTTGCAGGGATCAGCTTGCCTCTATTAGAAAATGGCCCGCCCTGCCCCCGGTTCTAGCGCTCGGTGTACATCCAAATGAACGGATATCCCGGACCCGAGAACACGCACGCCGGAGAAGGACCCCCCCATGGCGAGAATCTTCTTGTTGAGGACGTTGAATGAGTTACTGCCGTCCGAGGTTTACACCTGAGGAAGGTGACTATCGAGAAAGGTCAAAATCTCCAAAGGTCCCGAGAAGGAACCCTGGTGCGAGACCTTAGAACAGACGTGTTGGACGTCCCGAGGGACGAAATGGTTTAACACCAAGGACCAGGAAGAAGAAGAAGGAAAACAAGGATAAAGGAACCGCGAAGATGGACCAAACGACAACGGCACGCAAAGAAATACAAGAAAAAGCCAGCACCAATTCTCCAAATCTTCTAGCGCACGCAAGAGGGAGCCCCCCAAAGTTGGACACCTCTTCGAGGGCCAACTTCAAGTGCCTGAGGGCGAGGAGTTAGTATGGTGACGAGCAAACCATGGTAAAACTGTACAACTAAGCACAATTTTTGTTTTAAGCCATTTAAGACCAAAGATCAAGTCAATTAAAGGCGGCCATGTGCCTTCCAGCGTGAAACGGCCTAAGATGTTACTGCATTCACCTATTCTGACATCATCATCTTGACCCCTCTCATTTCTCTACTCTCACAGAATTGCCACCGTGCCTTGGTCCAGACCACCAGCCTCGGTCCCCCCAGGGCAGTTGGCCCCAGACAACGGCTGACACCAAAGGACAAAACATCTTCAATGTGTTCCCATTTACTGTGTTGTATAACTCCTTCCTTTGATAAAGAAGTCCACGGCCGTTTGCCCACTATCACTGCCCCCATTGCCTCAGGTCAATATATCAAAGTATTAAAAGCCACTATATGCCTGTTTCAATGTGTGTATTTGTGTCGTTTGTACAGAAGCACGTGTTGTGTTGTTGTTTGTTTTGTGTGTGTGTGTGTGAGTGTGTTGTTGTGTGTGTGCGGCCCCCACCCCCTCTCAACACGTGTTGCTAGTGTCTTGTTTTGCAGTGTGTTTTATGGTTCAAGGTTGCTCCCTCTCTCCAGGTTTTTTTATTATATTGAAATTATTGGAAAATTGAAAAAAAAGGGTTGTGATTCCAAAAGGTAAATCCAAGGAACAATCTTTAAATGCAAAAATTACGTTGAAATATTTAAGAATAAAAAAAAATCACCAATGAACCCCTCCTTTTGACCATCAACGAACCCCTTTTGAGGTAAGGTACAATACAGTAATATCCAGCGGTATACAGTCCAGTACTTTACTTTTGTTATAAGTTTGTCGTAGGAAAAACCAAAAGGAGTGTTCTGATTCCTACCTTTAACAGTTTTTTTATTTATTTGTTTATTTTTGTTGCCCAAAGTTTTTTAAAATCAATTAATCCCTTTCACACATTTACTTTAAATCCGCTGGAGCTGCTCTGAGAGTTAAACCAGTTTTTCATTTTTTTTAATCTTTGGGTAAATACTTAGGTGTTTATTTATCTTCTACTACTTAAACTTCGTTAAGAAGTATTTCCCTAGCGATACACACACACACACACACAACAATATCACACCACAACACACATCACCACACACACACAACAACACACTACACACACCCACACACAACAACGACACACCATACATATAGCCATCACCCATATCACCATACACATACACATTACAATACACAACAGTCTAGTCGACGACAACAATAAATGGTTCCTCTAATTTGAATTTTACTAGAAAACCAACTAATATTAATCTGGCAGGTCCAGAGAAAAACCTCATATCTGGTCTCGCAGCTTTATTTGGAGAGAAAACACGTATTTCCCAATAGATCCCCTTGTTGGTAGATGTTGGCGTGAGGCTGGCGTCAGCCCCTTCCCTACAGGCAAAGGGAAGCTGGATCCCGGCAGTTCAGCGGACAATGGACCCGGACTGACCTCCTTCCCAGGGTCTTGCTATGTTGCTTTCAACCCTAGACGTCGTGGATCCACAGGCTATTACTGTCGCTACCCCCTCCAATGCGTTTCCCTGTTTGTCGCCGAAGGGTGACAGGTCATATCTCAAGGCGGTCAACAAGCTGCCCAGCCCGGTCCCCCTCGTTGATTAATAGAAGTCCACACCAGCTCCAGGCAATTCCCATTATTTTACACTGTATGTCCACGAGTCTGTAAACCGAGCAGAATGGTGGCTGTATACAATACCTTATTTCGTAAGCCATTTTTACCACTAGACGCCAACAATGGCTGTCTTCAAAATGTGGCTCCCATGTCCCATATTTTAGAACATCCCCAACTCATGCGAAGGGGCAATAATGACCGAATTTTTTCTGTACCTCGTCTGACCGTAGTGGTAAGGTCTCGGCCCCAGCCTTGCCGTTTCTTCTAAGGGCGGGTTTACCGGACACGTGACCCGGCGGCCTTCACCTGCTTGTTACCCCTGAGTGCAGTCGTCAATGTGTAGACCCTCCCCTTACTGGGTGGTGTACTCTTATTAAATTAAAGGAGTCAAGCATGAATAGCATAACTAAGTCAACTTACCCCTGCCTAGCTCATTTGTTTAAATAGGATCTGAACCTTGTTTACACGCCACGCGCACGCACCCACAACACACACTAACAACACACACACACCACACACACCCCACCATCACACACGAAGCACTCACACAACACTCTAGCGCCACACACACAACAACAACCCACACACAAGCACACACACATGCTAGATATACATATAACACACACAAAGCGAACGTGGTAACACACACACAATATAATTAACTATACCATATATATATATATTAATATTATTAATATATAATATATATATATAATATATTTAGTATAATATATATACAATATATATATGTTTATA
>NW_023649814.1:112500-132500 GCF_015228065.2 Penaeus monodon | reverse complement strand
TATATAATAATATATTTTTTTTTTTTTTTTTTTTTTGTTTTGTGTTGTGTGTGTGTTTTTGGTGGGGTGTGTGTGTGTTTTTTAATATGGAAGCCCGTCGTAAAGGCCCCTGGGTAGCCGAGTGTTTAGAGCATGGGACTAAAAGATTTGCACGAGGCAATCTGAGTCGGGGGTTCGAGTCCCGGCCGGGCATGTTTTCTTGGGAAAGGGAAATTTTCCCTCGATTGCCTACCTAGCCCGGGGTTTGCCAACCCAACCCAAAGTCATGCTGGTCCCAAGCCCGGATAAAAAAAGAGAATGATTACCTAATCGGTAACCGGCACTCCCCCGTGGAAAAAAACGGGACCCACCACGTACTACTCCAAGACCACAAAACATGAAAACTACAATCAGTTCTAACCCCTACTGTTAAAAGAAAAAGAAGAAATTTTTATATATGTGTGTGTTGTGTTTTTCTTTGTTTTTTTATTTAATATTATTAAAATTATAAAATATATATAATATTTATAATATTATATTTTGTTGTGTGTTTTATACCCCACACCCCACACACAAACACACAATACACAAAAAAAAGAAACACACAAAAAAAACACACACAAAAACCAAAAAAAACACACACAACACACACCCCAAACACACACACACCCCATATATTTTGTATATATATATATTATATATATATATATATATATATATATATTGTGTGGTGTGTGTGTGTTGGGGTTTGTGTGTGTTCGTGTGTGTGTGGCGGTTGTGTGGGGTGTGTGTGGTGGTGGTGGTGTGTGTGGTGTGTGTTGTGTGTTGTTTTTATATATAATTATATATATATTATTATAATATATATAATTATAATATATATATATTTTACCAACATAATTGGGTTTTTGTATTATAATATATAACTATATAAAAATTAAAATTTTAAATTTTAATATTATTAAAATATATTTTTAAATATATATTATTATATATAAAAAATTTTTATAATATAATATATAATATATATTTTAATATATAATTATAATATATTATAAAAGGAAGTAAAAAAATATATATATATTATATATATATATATATATTATATATTTAAAAGAAAAAATTTATACTATTTGTAATATATAATATTTAAAATTAATTATTTATTAAAATTATATATAATATTTTAAAAATAATAATTATATAAATATAAATTAAATATTTTAAAATAAATATATAATAATATTATAATATTATATATATATATAAAATACATATAAAACAAAATATATTTATAATATTAAATTATAATAATATATATAATAAATATATATATATTAAAATTATATTATATTTAATATATTAAAAATATATATATTATATATATATATATATTTTTTTTGTGTGGGGTGTTTGTGTTGTGTGTGGTGTTTTCTTTTTTAACATAGGTTCATGTCTGGCCCCGAGGTCACACAGACACTTAATTGTAGTTTTCATTTTGTGATATTTTGGGAGTGGTACGTGGTAGGGCCCCCATTTTCCTTTCCCGGAAGGTGCCGGGTTACCTTTTTTAGAAATCATTTCTCTATTTTTCCGGGTTTGGGCCCAGCACTGCTTGGGCGGGCTTGGTCACCCCAGGGTTGGGCAAAAAAGGGAATTTCCCTTGCCCAAGGGAAGAACGGGCGGTCGGTGACGAACCCTCGATTCAGTTTGCCGTGTGACGTTTGAGTCCGGCTCTAACCATTGGGCACCGGGGGTTTGACGATCATGGGCTCCATGATTTTTTTAAAATTTAAAAAACTTGGTTTTGCCATGCCTTTTGCCCGGTTTTTTTTTTACAAGTCACAATCTCTATTTCCCCGGTAGCTAAGCGGGCTTGGCCCCCGGGGGAACCCATATATATATATATATATATATATATATTAAAATATATATATAATTTTATTGTGTGTGTGTGTGTGGTGGGGTGTTTGGTGGTGTGTGGGGGGTTGTGGGTGTGTGGGGTGTTGTGTGTGTAACAAAATATATATACTAATGCCCCCCACAGGAATATATAAATATTAATATAAAATATATATATATATAAATATATTATAAAAAATTAAGAAAATCCCTACATATAGGGGTGGTGCTTCACGTGCAGGTGATGTAAAAGCAGGGTTTTGGACCTAGAAGTGTTAAGTGTTTGCATGCCTTCTCGCTTCAGCTTCCCCCCCTGGCAGCCCAGTGCGAAAAAGGGAGCAGTTTCTCATAAGCTCCCCTCCCAGGTCCGCCTCTCCATCATTAAGACTTCCCAGGCCCCCTCGTGGCCCCCCATGGGTCGGGTCCTTGTTCCCCCCAGGCTAAATCGTGGGGGACCCCGGAGCAGCAAGGCCCCCAGGGGTACGGGGATGGCCCACCGGCGGGGGACACGCTCTGGCTTCGTACCAACTCCTGCCCCTACCCACCCTGGGGAATGGGGCGGCTGGGGGGGAGGGGGCTTGCCAGTCCCTCCCCCCAAAATTTTCCCTTGGAAGTCTCACGTAAAGGGAAATTCGGGGGGAGGGGTGTTGTCCCCCCACCCACAAGTAAGGCGGGCTGGGGGGTCCTGCTGGGGGGCAAATGTCGGGGTGCAGGTTGGAAACGAGAGTTACTCGTCCCCCCCTCCCCCCGGGAGGCCCAACCCACCATGAAGTTGTGGGGGAAACCCCTCGGAAACCCCACAGGTGGAAGGCTGTCCCCAAGCCTGCCGCCCCCTTTTTATTTGGGCTGTTTGGCGGGGGGGGCAGAGGTGGGGGCACCCGGAGTGACCACCCGGGCTTAACCTAGGCGGTTTTCCCGGGGTAGGCGCTTGGGAACACCCGGTCCTTGGGGCAGGAGACGGTTTACCTTGCTATCGGGGGAATTAAAGCGCTGGGAGTTGGGTGGCTGCCTCTCAGGGTAGAAGACCTGGTAGTGGCACGATCAGTGTGGGTGGTACACCTACTACGGGTCGGGCCGCAGCGAGGGTTAGGTGTACCCATACCCATTCCGTCGACTTCACCTGCGGTAGCGAGGTGACACCGGTTGATGAGGTATATGGATTGAGACGAAGCATGCTTTGGCTTCTTGTCTTTTATTGCGTATACGCTCCTACCGATGTACATAAAACCGATGTGAAAGAGGCTTTTCTACGCCAAACTCGCATCTGGGCAGACGATTGCCCCGGGGAAATTCCATTGATCCCCAAAACTGCGGGGTTTTACCGGAGTGGAGTTCTGTGGCCCGACCATAGGCGTTTGTGGTCCCCTGGGGGTCATTAAAAAACTCCCCATCCCTCCAGTGGCCACCCTAAGGTGTTTCACTTGGACAACAAAGGGAGGGGATTGTCCCTGGGGGTTCCCCACGGCAGTCCTGACCGACTCACAGAAACCAACAACCTGAGGCCCCAGTTGCCGGGGGGAGCCTTAAGCGGTAACACCGAAGCAGTCAGGAGTCCTTGGCGTACCCCCAAGGAAAAGGGGCAGAATCCTTTCCCCTGGAGACTTTAAGGCCACAAAAGGGTCGCAAGGCTCGGTGAATGGGAATAAGTCTGCGTCTTTCCATGGGCGAGGGCTGGGACACTGCGGGAAAGGGGAAAAGGAACAGTTATCGGGAAATTTCTGAGGAGGCGAAGCCTTTTTTGGGTAAATGACCTTCCCCCTGCCTACCAAGCCCTGAAAAACTGAACCCAAAGGGCCCCCCTCACAGAGACTCACCCCGATCAGCGGATGGACGGATATCTAGATCATTTTGGGGGTTTCTAAACTTTGGGCTGATATTTGAACTTTGTACCGGGTGGTAAAACTCCCCAAACATTTTAGTTTGGGATGCAAGCGATGTCTCAGGCCGGCCGGACCCCCATCAGGGGGAAAACCCTACCCAAACAGAGGTTGGGCGGGCGTTTTCCCAAGCTGAAGAGGGGGAAAGCGCGGGCATATTGAATCCCTGCGAACTGAAAGGGCTGGGATTAAACCTAGGGTTGGGGCCCTGCATACAGTCCTACGGCCTTTTGGCAGTTGGTACCATCCCCCTGACCTGCGGGGGGGGCGTGGTCATCCCTCTCTGGAAGGGGAAAGGGGATCGATGGACTGTAGCAACTACCGTGGCATTACACTGCTCAGCATACCGGCAAGGTTCTCCCCCCAAACATTCTTCTGAAACGGCCGAAACCACCTCGAGGCACCAAGACGGACCCGTTGATTTTCCTGGCAAGTCCACAAAAACCCTTTTTATACTGGGCCTCGGTAATGGGGAACCCCGTCGTGATTTTTGGTCGTGGGTTGTTTGCCCCCTAAGACCTAAAAGAAGGCTTTTGACTCGGTGCAGGGGAATCGCTAGGGGGAGACCTGAGGCTCAGGGGAAATTTCCCAACACGATTTGGCCTGATAGCAAGCCTCATACGGTACTGAAAGTGCTGTAAAGTGTGGTGGGGGTATGTCGAATTTCTTCCCTTTTAAATTTCGGGGGTGAGGAAAGGCTGTGTCCTTGCCCCACACTTTTCAACACTTGTAGGACTGGATAAGGGGCAGAGCTATTAGCCAAATCTGCGGAGCAACATAGGAAATATAAGGGCTGGGCCCGACTTTTGGACGATGTTGCCTCCTTCTGAGTCCTTGGAGTCCCTTGTGGGGGCTCTTGATGCATTTAGAAATGAGGCGAAGCCCCTGGGCCCTGGGGGGGCTCCTGGCCCAAGCCAAGTTTCAGGATTTTGGGGGCCTTTTTAGGGGAACCTTTCATATCCATGCTTGGGCGAGGACGTTGAAGTCACAAAATTTTTAATCCCTTTGGGGTAGCGTAGCCCATATTCGGGGTTTGTCCAACCAGAAGTCAGTAGACGGAGGGGTTGGGGCAACAGGAGCCAGAACCGATCAACAAGAGCTTGGAGATTCGGTACCTATGCAGAAGGACAAGCTGCGTGTTTCAGGCCTTTGATACCCCAGTTTTGCTCTATGGAAGGAAACCGGGGAGCTATCCAGTCCCCTTGGGAGTCTCCCCTTGTCCCTTTTAGTAACAAGCCCCTTTCCCCGGGATCTGGGGTCATTTGGCAGGCCACGTGTCCAACGGGGGTTTGCCCCGGGACTGGCATGGGACTGTTACTTGCATAAACCCGGGGTCGCCAACTCAGGGATATGGCCCCCTAGCTCGCCTCCCATGGCGACCCTGCCCATAGGTTTTTCCCCTCTGGAGAACCCGGGGGGAGGAGACCTGTGGGGGCGTCCTAGGAGATCATGGCTTGGGGAGCTCGACGAGACCTGTCGTGAGGAATAAGATGGGGTGTGCCGCCGGAACTCGCCTCGAGGGGTCCCCGTGGCTGGGGAAACGAAGGGTGGATCGGGCCCGCCCCCCTCGGCGTTAGCCCCCCTTTATGTGAGTGAGATGAAAATTTTAAAATATATATATTTATATATATATAAAATATTTTTATAATAAAATATAATTTTAAAACCCCACAACAAACACACCACACACACACACACACACACACACACACACAACCCCAAATATATATAAAATATATATTATATATATTATATATATATATATATATATAATATATTATGGGGTGTGTGTGGTTAAATGTATAATAAAAGATAGGTAATTTAAAAATATAGCTATTTTTAGAATATATATGTATATTATGTATAAATAAAAAATAAATAAATAATTATATTATATATAATATATAATATATTTAATATAGTGTGTGTTTTGGGGTTTGGGGTGTGGTGTGGGTTTTGTGTGTGTGTGTGTGTTGTGTGGGTGTATGTGTTGTTTTTATTTTAAAATTATATATATAATTTATTATATATAATTTTTAATTATATTATATATTATAATATTATAAACACATGTGTGTGTGTGTGGTGTATGTTTTGGTGGTGTGGGGGTGGTGTGTTTTGCGTGGGTGTATGTGTGTGGTGGTTTTAGTGTGGTTGTGTGTGTGGTTTTTGTTTTGTGTGTGTAGTGATTTTTAATGTAGTATATAAAATACAAAATATATACAAACACACACCCCACCCACACCACACCCCCAAAACCCCAAAAACCCCAAATATATATTTTTATATTTTTAATTTTAAATATATATATTTATTTTTACAACAAATAATCACATACACACACACAACAAAAACACACACCACACACACACACACACACAGAAACACAACCACCACACCCCAAAACAGACGCACGAAAACACACCACACACACACACACCGAACACATACACACAACCCCACACACACGCCGCACGCACAAACCACCCACACACACACACACCAAACCACACAGATATATATAATATAATATATATATATAAATATATATAAATATTTATTATTTTAAAAAATATATAAATTTTTAAAATATATTAAAATTTATATAATAATATAAAATTTAAAAATTATATATTTTATTAATATAAAAAAAAAATAATAGAAATATAAATAATATATATTATTATAATATAATATTAATATTATTAATTAATAATATATATATATATATATATATATTTATATTATATATATATATTATATATATATATTATATATATATATTATATATATATAATTTTTGTGTGTGTGTGTGTGTGTGTGTGTGTGTGTTGTGTGTGTGTGGTGTGTGTGTATGTGTGTGTGTGGTGTGTGTGTGGTTGTTTTTGCTGTCTGTGGGGCACAAAACACACCACCACACACCACACAACACCATAAATATATATATATATATATATATAAAAAAAAATAAATATATTATATATATTATATATTTATATAAATTTATATTTTAAAAAATTTTAAAAATTATTAATATTATATATATATATAAAAAAAAAAAAAAATAATTTTTATAAATTATATATATTTTATAAAAATAATTTTAAATTTTATATATAATAAAAAAAAAGAGAGAGAGAGAAAAGAGAGAGAGAGAGAAGAGGAGTACATAGATATATAATATATAGGTATATATAAAAATATATAATAATAAATTTTATATATATATATATATATATTAGAAAATATATTTTATAATATATACTATATAATATACATATTTTATTAAATATATAATTTTTTATATATATATTATATATATATAAAAATTTTTCAAAATAATATTTATATATATATATTATTTTTATATATATTTTTATAATATAAAAAATTTAAAAAAAACAAAAGTGTTAACACCGAATCGGGTGGTAGGAAAGCCATCCATTCAGGGAAAATTTTCACTACTAAATTTAACCCCTCAATAGTTTAAATCAGAGGGCCTTGACCTGCAAGGGAAAAAAAGCTGTTTAAAAAGAAAGAAAGAGAGAAAGAAAGGGAAAAAAAGAAAGGAAGGAAAAAGGAAAGAAAAAAAAAAAAAAAATAAACAAGAAAGAAAGAAAAGAAAAAAATTAAAAAACATAAACACACCCCCACAACACACACACACACACACCACACACACACACACAAACCCCCAACAACCCCCACTATATATATATGTTATATATATTTTTAATATATTATATATTTTCCTAATATATAATATTATAATTAATAAAAATTTATATAATAATTAAAAATTTAAAAATATTGTTAGTATCGAGTCTTTCTCTTTAAGAGACGACCTTGGAATTGCCTTTTTGGAATTTTGGAGCAATTAAAAAATTTTTTTTTAAAAAAAGTTTTTTATTTATTCTTTTTTTTTTTTTGGGTAATTAATAGGGCAAGGAGGGGGTTTTCAGGAACTTCGCCTATTGTAGGGTTAGGTCGCCCTCGTATAGGTAGTGTGGAGCGTGTGGAGCTCACCACCCGTCTGTCGTCTCTGTTCGCCCCCCCCACCTCACATCTTGCCCAAATTAGGGTCCCTTTCCGTGAGCACCTTTTTACCCTGCGAACAGCTTGTTTCCCATGCCTACAACACTTCCACTAAACATCACTTTACCATATAGAAATGGAACTTGTTTTAAATTTTTTGTTTATTTTTTTACCGTTTTTAGAAATTAAGGAATTTTTTTTAGTTGTGTATATTTTCAAAAGTGACAAAGCTCCCCATTTAACAAAAGAAAATTTTTTTCTTTTAAATTAAATATTTTTCCATTTTTAACATTTAAAAGTGGGGTTTCTGCTTAAAAAATCTGCACCCCAAAATTTTTACTGCCGCGAAAATTTGTAGATCATTCTGTATTCTTGTAAGGGTAGGCCCCTCTCATCAAGGACCGTCAAATTGGGGCCCTGTCCAAAGGGACATGAGAGGTTGGTGGCGTCTCGAGGGGAAAATCGCGACCCTACAGAAACTTTTAGAACCTTTGGGGTTTCCCACACCCCCGCTGCCTCCCTTCAATCACCGAATATTTTTTTCTCGGTGTTTAAAAGCTTTTGCTTGCTTTCGCGAGGGGGGTTCTCCCCAGCATCTTCCTGTAAAAGTATGCTCCCAAGCCCACTTTCCCAAGCGTTGTTTTAGGGTAAAAGGGTTATTTAAAGGTTTTGGGAAATTTAAGGACAGGTTTTTCTGTCACGCTATTCAATGTCAAAAAGCTTGTGATCCCTCGCCCGCGCGACCCTTTGGGCGGGGGGCTTTCTTAACCAGCTCCGTCAGCGGGGCGGCGATGCTGGCGTAGTCCCCAATATAGCGGCGTATACAGAAACCCAGGAATACCTAACTTGCTTTTACTCGTAGGTGGGGGGGGTACTTGTGTTTAAAAGCTTTTGCATAGGGTTTTAATCTGCCCTCACCGACAAAAATGTCCCAAAAAATTCCAAGGTTGTCTTTCCTAAAATCGATTTTTTTTGGGCGCCTGTTAAATTTGCATCGCTGAGTTTTTTAGCATTGCTCCAGTAAAAAAGCATGTTCCCCCATGTCGCCGCGTGTACTAGGGTATCATCCAAAAACGTTTCCACTCCCTTTCCCGTCGCCAAAAAAGCCCCCATGAGTCTGTTGAATTGGGGGGGGCGTTAAAACCCGGGCCCAAAAGGGAAGACGGGAAATTCAAACAAAATTTTCAGGGGTGGGGAAAAAACAGTAAACTTCAGAACCCTTTTTAAAAGGATTTTCCAGTAACCTTTTTTCAGGTCGTCTTCGAAAAAAAATCGCTATGCTCAGTCTGCAAATATGGATTTTGGGTCACACATAGGTTCGCATCAAATTTAACAACTTTGTTTAAGTCTTTGAAGTCTAAACAAAGCCCCAGTTTTCCGTCTTTCTTTGGGACAAATAAAATAGGGCGAAAACGGGAGTCAACTTCGATAATGCCAAGTTGCATCAAAGCGAGAGCTCTTCTCTCACCAATTCTCTAAGGAGGAAAAGGGTAGATTTTACTTAATAGTATCGGGCACCGTACCCCTATTTTTTATTCAGTAAAGTTGGTTTTTCCTGGAAACCTCAAACAGTTTTTTACTTGCGTAAATTTCCCCTTAAAACTTCCTGCGGGTCTGGCATTTAGTATTTCAAGACATCTTTTCCCCTTCCTGCCGGTGATAATTTGGGGGTTTTAAAAATTTTTTTTACCAACACGTCGGGCCACCACGGCACGGCGGTTTTATTTCCCTTTTCCTTTTGCCTTTGCGGTCAATAACGCTTCAAAATTTTAGTGAATTTTTCGGGGTCCCCTTTACCTCCACCCCTTTGTTCCATTTTTAGGGCTGCTTGGCTCAAACGGTCCCCCTTCCCCGGAACAACAGCTTATTGGGATTGGGAGGGAACAGCACAAGACGTCTCGCCAACAGCAATATTTTTTATCCCCGGGGCACGATCGAGTAATACTGGGGTGCCTCCTGCGCCCGTTTTTAATTTTTTTAAAGCATTTACATGTATTTTCCAAACCTTTCTCGTAGGGTTTTTACATATTCCCTTTCAGACTTTACCCCCATCGTCAGCCCTACTGCCGTCCCCCTAGTTGCGCAACAGGTTTGCGGTCCCTACAGTGTTCCGTATATCAGCTCGAAAGGGGGAGGGGAACCCCTTGGGCCCGGGGTACTTGGCGATAGGGAAACGAAGGGGCCCAGGAACTGCCATTCCCTTGGGGGGTCAACAACATCCTTTTTAAAATTTTCTTTAGTTCCCGAAATTTTTCAACGAGGCCATTGCACATAACATGGTAGGGGTATGGTTAAAGATGAATGGAAAGCAGGGGAACACTTCTTTTATTTCATCAGAGGAAACGGTCCCCCCGTCAATAGATCTCTCAGGACACCTACCTGCTAAAAATTGTTTTCCAGCCTCTGCTACTGTGGCGGTCAATGTTTTGGGGGCGAGGCTTGGGGGGACCCGTAGCTAATCTACTGCCTCAGGATATACGAGAGCCATTTGATGATGTGGCCAGCGGCCCCCCCAGATCCACGGCCCGCGGGAAAAAGGGTTTTCCCAATTACGGCATGTCACCCAAATTTGAACTTTGCTAACCTTTCCCCCTTTTCCACCCCTTTACCCCACTCGCCCCGATCTGCGTAGCGGTCACGGCTACGGTAACACCCGGCCAAAAAAATGGCAAATATTCTTCTTTTGTTTTTCTTATGCCCAAAAGGCCTCCCATAAGTGAAGGGCCAGCTCCAGGATACTTGGGACACTCTGAGAAAAACAAGCTGATCCCCCTGTCTTTTTCCCGTTTTGACCCCGTCTGTACAGCAGTCCTTTTTTCAAAACAAATTTAGAATTTCATTATTTTTAACCCTTTTAAAACTTACCTTTTTGGATAATCCGAATTCCATCCAAAGTTTTTTCCCCTCTTTAGGGGCTGTATATTTTTGTCCACACTTTTTCCCTTCGGCGCGCCCTTTACCTGGCCACTCCTGGTATTTCTCCCAAATTTTAGGGCAAAAAGGGCTGTGGTAGACCACGGGGATCACCCCCGCATAAGGGGGGCTTTACATCAATTAGCCCTTTAGGGTAATATTATTTCAGAATTGCCTCATTATTCCCATTCCCTTTCCAGGGCAGCTTAGACGACGGAACCAGACTTTCCTTTCTAAAACCCTTGAACATCCCGTTTTCCCCCAGTACACGACTTTTCTTCTTTAAATTTCCCCTGAGTCTTCAACTTTTTACCTTTGGGGTAGAGTCCTCCCCAAGTTCCCCCCATCTACTCATTTCCTTTTATTTTCCTTTTTTTCTCCTGATTCCATTTTTCCCTTAGTTTCTGGTGCAATTACAACATATTACGGGTGCGCTTTGGGTTTTCCCTTCCCCGGTGGTGGCTCTTTTTCCTCGGGCATTTGGGGGCCTAAAAAACACTCCCGGCCCTATGTCCCCCCTTTTTTTACAAAAAAGCAAGTTACGGCCCCGCACGCACCTTTTTTCCGTTTTTGGGATGTGGGCGTGGAGGGTTTAGGGGGGCGGAATACCTGGTGGGCAATTGGGGCGTTGTCCCGGTTACTTTGGGTTTCCCGGGGTTCGAGGAAGCGGCACTTTCCTGTAACTTTTTAGAGTTTTAGAGATCGTTCTTTCGGAAAAAACTTAGGTTCACCACAGAGAATAGAAATTTCTCTCTAAACAGTCTTTTTAAAGCCCCATATCCTTTTACATTCCCCCTCTCAGCCATCTCCAAACAGTTTTGTCATTTTGCTATTAGCGTTTTTCAGCCACCCCTGGAAAATTTTCAATTTTTAAATTTTTTCTAAAACCTCACGTACAATCAAAACCCTTTAATGTGCCATTTTTTCAGTTCAAAAAATTTCGCTTTTTGTAGGGGTAAAAGTATATATATCCAAGGCTTTACCTTGCAAAAGGGAAACTAAACGATAGCCCACTTTTCAGGCCAAACTGCATTTTAGAAAAACCTTTTAAACCGTTGAAGATATGCATCAAAGTTTTCCACTTTTCATTAAAACTGGGGCTTGGGGACTTTACCTTAGTGTTCGCAGTGTGTGATGTGTAAACCCCATCTACACAGGGGCCTCCTTTTTTAAATCCCGCTGCCTTTTTTTCAATTTTCTCTTTTAATTTTGCTTTATTTTGCTTTCAAAATTTTCCTCTTTTTTCATCATCCCTCTCTTTTTGTTTCCTGCTTTTCTTCCTCCCTTTCTTTCTTTCTGCCCCTTCTCCGTTTATCGAATACCTTTTTTTATGAACTGGGCCCAAATTTTACGCACGTTACCCCCACTTGCCGATCTGGTGTGTTTTCTGTCTCCAATCCAATTTCCTTTAAAAAGGCTTTACGTAGGTCGTCCCGTTTGGCGCCAAAGTTTTTATCGAGTTCCTCGTTTAAGAGACGACCTTGGGAAATTTCCCCTTTTTTTGGGGAATTTTAAATTAAATTTTTAATAATAAATTTATTATTCTTTTTTATATTGGGGGTTGGGGGCGGGGTGTTCGGTTGTGTTGTGGGTTGTTTGTGTGGTTTGGGTGTGGTGTTGTGTGTTTTCATACATCAACATCCCCCACACCCTTTCCACACCACCCCAAAAACCCCCACCAAACACCAACAACCACCACACATTAATTATAAATTTTAAATTTTTTAATTTTATTTTTATTTTTTATTTTAAATTTTAAAAATTATTTTTTTTTTAAATATTTATTTTAATTAAAATATATATATATAATATAAAATTAATTTAAATTTATCTTTTCAAAGTTTTTTTCTTTGTTTTTTTTTTATTTTTTTTTTTTTTTTTTTTTTTTTTTTTTAATAATAAACCACAACACACACACCCACCCCCCACACACACACACAACCACACCCCACCCCACACACACACAAAATATATATATATATATATATATATATATATATATTTTATATTTTTAATATATATATTTATTTCTATATATATTTTATTAATTATATATATATATTTTAAATCTATGTTTATATAATATTATATAATATTAATAGTAGTATATATATTATTATATATTTATAATACCACAACAACACATACACACAACACAACACAACACACACACAACACACACACACACACACACACACACACAACAAATATATTATAAAAATTTATATATATATATATTGGTTATATAATTCATATAATAAATTTTAAAACCTAATATATATAATATAATATATTATATATAAATATAAATAAAATATATATATATATATTATATATATAAGTATATAATAATATATTTACTATATATATATATATATTTTAAAATATATATATTTTATATTTTATATATATATATTATATATTTTATTATATTACATGTAAAATTATAAAATTAAATACACACACACACACACACACACACCACACAACCACACAACACACACACACACACACACACACACATATAAAATTATTATAAAATACATATATATTATATATTATATTTTATATATATTATATATAATATATTATATGTTATATATATTATATATATATATATATTTTAATATATATTTTTAATATATATATATATATATAATATAACATAACACACATACACACCACACACACACACACACACACCCCACACACACACACACAAACACACAATATATAAATATATAAATAAATATATATTTTATATTAAAATTTTATATATATATATAAAATTAAAATTATAATATAATATATATAATATATATATATAAAATTTATATAATTTATAATTATAATAATACATAAATAAAAAATTTTTATAATATATATATATAATTTATATAATATATCTTTAAATATATATATAATAAATAAAAAAAAACAAAACAAACAAAAAACAAAATATAATATATATATGATTATAAAAATAAAATATAATATATTATATATATGTATAAAAATATAAAATATACATATATATTTTTTTATATATATATATATATATATTTTAAGTATATATATACATACATATATATATAATTAATATATATAATATATATATATAAAATTATATATATATATATAATATATATATATTTTTATTTATTTATTTTTATTTAATATTATTTTTATAAAAAAAAAAAAAAACACATAAAAAAAAAGAGAAAGAGAAGAAGAGAGAGAGAGAGAGAAGAGAAGAGAGAGAGAGAAAAGGAGAAGAAGAGAGAGAGAAGAAGATTGATGAGAGAGAGTAGAGAGAGAGATAAGAGAAATAGGAGAGAGAAGAGACGTAGGAGAGGAAATTGAGAGATCAGAGAAAAAATAGAGAAAGAAAGAGAGAACGGGAAATAGGAGATAGAGAAACAGAGGAATGAAAGAAAGGGGAAAAGACAGACAGACAGACAACAGAGAACAGAGAAGGAGAGAGAAAAGAGAAAGGGGGATAAGAGAGAGAAAGAGAGAGAGAAAAAAAAAGAGATAGAGAGGGGGAAAGAGAGAGAGAGAGGCAGAGAAAGAGAGAGAGAGAAAGAGAGAGAGAGAGAGAGATGATATATGTATATAATGCATATATGTGGGTTATATATATATATAATATATAATATATATATAATTTAATATAATAAAATATATATATATATATTATAATAGATAATATAGATAAAAATATATTATACCATATATATGTATATAGAATAAATATATATATTATATATATGAAATAAAATATATATAAATATATAATATATAAAAATGTTGTGTGATATATATATATATAAAATATAAAATATTATATAAAATATATATATATTTGTGGTTTATATATATAAAATATAATAAAATATATATATTTTTATTATTTTTTTGTTTGTTTTTTTTGTTTTTTTTTTTTTATTGTTTTTTTTTTTTATATATATATATATATATATATATATATATATATATATATATAATATTTTTAATATATATATTATATATATACACACACAAAAGACACACACACAACACACAAACACACACACACACAACACACACACACACATGCATACACACACACGCACACAAAACACACACACACACACACGCACACACACACACACACACACACACCACTCACACACACACAACCAAAACACCACTACACACACACACACACTACACACACACACACATACAGACAACACCAACACACCCGATATGTATATTTTATATATATATATTTTTTATATATATATATATTATTTTAATATATTTTATAATATATCCCTACAGACGCACATGTATATCTATCTACACACACAAAAGACAACACAACACACACACACACACAAACACACACACACACACACACACACCACACACACATATATATAAAAATATATATATATATATATACTATATATTATATTGTGTGGTGTGTGTGGTGTTGGTGTGTGTGTGTGTGTGTGGTGTGTGTTGGTGTATATTTATATATATATACACCCCAAAAAAAATAAAATATATATATATAATATATCTATAAAATATTTTAATATAATATATATATATACATATGACATAAATATATATAATATATTATATATATATATATAGATAAATAAAATAGATAGATAAAGATAGTTTAATAGATCGATAGATAGATATTGCATATATTTAACCTCACAAACCCCCACAAAAAAAAAAAAAAAAAACAAAAAAATTATATATATTAAAAAAAAAAAAAAAAATTTATTATATATATAATATATTATAAAATATATATATTTTATAAAATATATATTATAATAATAAAAATAATTATAATAATTTAATAATAAATATAAAAGTTTTTTTTTTTTTTTTTTAAAAAAAAATTTTTTTAAAAAAAAAAAATAATTAAAAAAATAATATAAATAATAATATAAAATTAAAAAAATTTATATAAAAAATTAAAATTAATATAATATAAAATAAAAAAATATATAAAATATTAATATAATTATTATTATTATATTTTTTTTTTTTTTTTAAATTTTTTTTTTTAAAATTTATATTTTATATTATTATTATTATATTATTAATACATATATATAAATATATATTAAAATAAATATATATATATATATATTAGATATATACATATATATAAAGTATGTATATAAAAATATATTATTATTATATATATTAATATATATTTTATAAAATTATATATATATATATATATTTATATATATATATATATACAAATATACCATCTCATCATCATTCCGAGTCAGTCACTGCAGGATGTAGGCCCTCCCAATTTTTTCCAACTTTATATTTCTTGTATTTTTTGTTTCCACTCCCCGCCCCGAAATTTCGTTATTTCGTCACGTCATCTTGTCACTGGTATGACCCTTGCTTTTTTATATATATAAACCCTTTCTGTTACTTTCCTTGTCCCCTGATGTCCTGTCTCCGATTGTATATGACCTGTCCATTGCCATTTTTCTTTTTAATGATCACAAGTATATTTTTGTCTGTTTCCTGATCCACATCGCCCTCACCAATCTCGTAGGCAAATTTTCCAGCATAAAACCCCTCCATCCCTCTCTGGCACTTACTATTTTCCGCTCTAGTCTTTTTCGAAGAATGTATCATGTTTTTGGGTGTGATAAAGCCCTGCAAAATCAACTAGCTTTGCCACTCTCATTCTATACAATCCGTGACCCTACTACAAACTCCTGCTGTCTCTTCCCTATTAATATCTCCCATAATTTTTGTGAAATGGGGATTTACTTCTCGCTGGCTAAATTAAACTTCATGGAAGCTCTATATTTCTTTATACGTGGCTGCCGGTTGGAGCAATAGACTTAAAACACTTTGAAGTTTGTACCTATTGTTTAGTTTTTTTGTACTGAAGCCACTTTTTCCCTTATGCTATAGAATTCCAAAATTTTATTTCTAAACATTTTGAACTAAGAAACCTACCCCTGCTTGCTACCCTGGGGTTTACCTCCCAATAGAGCACGTGTCCATCATTTGTATTTTCTGTTTTTCGCCTAGTCTTCAACCTTTTAAGAAAGAGATTTTATCAAGTAATGCTAGTAAGTCAGATGCAGATTCATTGTCCTTATATTATATGTGCAAAGTTCATCAGCGTGGGGTGGGCTGTTTTTAAAATGGAGTTTCTTAGCACCCTCTTCTCCGGAGTGATCCTGATCGCCGTCGTAACCAGGGCTCCTTCGCCTCCTTTGATGGAGGGCATTGCTTGTTGTGCAGTCATGTTTTTTTGTTTGAGAGTTAGGTTGGGGTGGATGATTTGCCGAGTATGTTTTTTAGGTTCAAGTGAAACCAGGGATCACTTATCAAGGGTATATTAATGTACACAGAGGAGCACTGTGACCGAACAGTAAGCTCGCGGGGACTTCTGCCTGAGGCACTATAACTACCCTCAGGATAGGCCCAGCCGAAATAGCACGACCGAATCCAAGATGGATAACAGAAAAGGGCCAACTGGCAGGCGTCTAGAGAGCCTGCCGCTGTTGAGAAGAAATGAACCCACACAAGCGCAAATGTGGAAGTGCTACAAGCCAGACTTGTAAATGCCTTTGATGAGGGCAGCCTCACTGACCATACCCAAAATCGGCCTGGGTCTAGGAGTCACAAGGACGCCTGGTACTTCAATGACGAGATTAGGGAGGTCAACCCAGGTAAATATGTGCCGAAACATTTCCAAGGGCAAAAAACCCCCCGACAACCTAGCCCTCCTAAGGGAGGCTGTCAGGGATGCCAAGGAAACTGCCAGCAGAGTGAGGCAGGAAAAGTGGCTGGAATGGTGTGAAACTTCCACTCTACCCCAGAGTTGGAAGAGGGCTACCATAGTTCCCATCCCTAAACCAAAGGAGCCGGGGAAGTACCGCCACATCTCTCTCCTCAGCTGTCTGGCCAAGACTGCCGAGAGGATGGTACTGAACCGGCTCCGATGGAAAAAAGGGACCCCCCATGAACACCTCCAAGGGTTTCACCCGGGGCATGAGCACAGTGCACAGCATAGCCACGCTCTTGAGCACAAAAAGCACGGGCACATCTGTGCAGTATTCCTTGACCTGGAGAAGGCTTTTGAATTGACAAGTCCTCTTGCCATTAAGGAGAGTCTGATCCAAAAAGGAATCAGGGGTAAGCTCTTGGCTTGGATAGGGGACTACTTTACCAATAGAACAGCCAGAGTCAAATTCCAAGGTCACTTATCACAGCACATGCCACTAGAGAATGGAACGACACAGGGTGGGGTTCTCAGTCCAGCCCTATTTAATACATTAATGTCCTGTATCCTCAACATAAACCTCCCAGTGGGGTGCAAGATCATCTCCTATGCAGACGATCATGCTATCATCTCCACTGGACCATACTGCCTAAACAAAGCCCAGACGTTGTATGGACCTGGTATCCGAGGAGTGTTGCAGGACAGGACTAAGATCTCTGCGCCAAATCCAAAGCCATGGGTTGAGACAGAGAGTTCAAGGCACAAGTCTGAAAATCCAGGGAATGGACTTGGAGTGGGTTCAGGACTACCCCTACCTTGGGGTAAGAATAGACCGGACCCTCTCCTTTCCCCAAGGAGGTCCAGTACCTGCTGACCAAAAAAAGGCAAGACTGTCTGTCATGAGAGCAATGTCCCCTCACCCTGACTTTGTCGAAGCTCCGCTGTGGGCACTAACCTCGTTAGAGTTCTCGGTCATGTGACTGGCAAGCTAAAAGAAAAGAAATATTTTTACCCTAGGGCCCAAAGGCAGAAACCCAGAGGGTCATTGCAAACCATCACCCCTCCGGGGAGCAGAACATATTACACGGATGGATCGGTCGATCCCTTGACCCACACTGCAGGCGCCGGCTTCGCAGCAAGGGATGCCACAATATCCATGAGGGTAACAGGCAATGCCTCCCCGCTACAGGCAGAGGGGAGTTGCTATCATGGGAGCACTGAGCCACGCGTCCGTGAGGGAAGGACACGTGGTCATACACACAGACTCCAAAGGAGCCGTCGACTGTCTTCAGCAGCGCTCAACCCACTAACAACATCTACCCCCCGACAACCATCCAACACTAGCACAGAGGATTCTGCACAGGGTAGAAGATTTTCATAAACTGGGTTCCAGCCACATAGGATCAGAGGCAATGAGCTTGCTGACAGATTAGCCGAAATCGGCAGGGGTATGCCCCTAATCCCATGATAATACTTAGGAGGAGTGTCGGTGACGGCCAACTCCTTCCTCCTGCAGCTTCACAGAGAGGAAACGAGATATTCCCCCTCGGCCAGCTGGTACTCAGATGCCACAGGCTATGAACCACTGGCACTCTCTGAAATAAACAACAGAGGTACCGAAGTCATTCTGCACAGAATGCGCCTAGGTTACCACTGGCCCTGGCAGATTATACAAACCCTAGAACATGAAGAGAGGTGTTGCTGCATTTCGGCGAGCCGAACGCCACACTCGTACATTACTTGGAGAATTTCGTGCACACGCAATCCTAAGACAAAGCCCACAGAACACAGCCATCGTGCTGGTAAAGAGATTATGCGAGATGCTTACACACGGCTACAGGAGCGCCTGCTGGCAATCCCACCGCCACGGTAAGCACCGAGTGTCAGACAAACAAATGAGACAGCCATAAAAAGCTGACACAGGCCGGGCCATAAGTGAAAGGCCCGGGCGAAGCCAGAACTTCGCAAATCTCAAGCAAGCAATCCAGCAGAACCAGACAACAGCAGCAGCACCACAAGGACTGCCCAGTCCTTAGCCGACATCAACACCCAGCCATACCTGTGGGCACTCACACCCACAACAAACATTCCCCAAAGAGATAGGACACCAGTAACCTCAAATAGAAGATGACCACCCTATCATCTTCTATACCGACAGTCTTGCGACAACCACCGGGACATCTCTCTTCTGTCCATAGCTGGGAAGATCCTGGCTCGCGTCCTGCTCAACCGTCTCCTTCAGCATCTTGTGCAGGGTCACCTTCCAGAAAGTCGTGGCTTTCGGGTCGAACGTGGAACTCGCAATATATATTAATTATATATTTATATATTATATATATATATTATGTATGATGATATTAGAGAGAGATATATTTGCTGCACGCCAACTCCAGGAAAAATGCCAAGAACAGCACAGCGACCTCTTCGTGACCTTCGTCGATCTGACGAAGGCCTTCGATACAGTCAGCAGTGATGGCTTATGGAAGATAATGGGGAAGTTTGGCTGCCCAAGCAAG